>NW_006922519.1:12819-16519 GCF_000298275.1 Orycteropus afer afer | reverse complement strand
TCTGCATCCTTTCCTTCAAGGCTCAGGGGTCCAAAACTATCTTCTGTGTCTGTGTTAATTGGTTTCCCTTTTCTTTGTTGAAGAGGGTCTGTGCAATCCTTCTGCCTAGTCCACCATCTTGCCCCACCTTCTGATCTATTTTAGTTTTTAAGACATTAAAATTATTTTCCTAGTTGATAAGCCAACAAAACGGCACTACCATTGTTTTTAGCACATTTCCTATAATATGTTCTTAAGAAACTATGGTGATGATGGATGTTGATGACAAAGATAAAGGTAGGATATTCCAGAAAGTATTTATTGAGTTTCTACCACTAGCAAAGTGCATATTTTCTCAGAGTTTTTGTCAACTTGAAGTAATACTTGAAATTTTATTTCAGTTTTACTGAGTTTAGATGTCAAGGAATAGATGTATAATATATGGTGAAAATAGTTAAGTCAATGTTATTGTTATTGTTGCTATGAGCCATCAAGTCAGACCCGATTCATAGCGACCCCTCCTTAGGTTTCTGTGGCAGTATCACTAAGGAAATAGATTGCCCCATAGCTAACCTTTAATGATAAAGGTCCTAAAAGTGTTCAATAAGTTTTTAAAAAATATATTAAGGTACTGAATGGAATAAAGAATATCAGCCTTATTGTGATGTTTATTATTTAACCCTATCTAAAAAATGTATACTTCGATCTCAGTTTCTGAGAGATAATCTCTAAAAAGTACCTTGGAACTTAACTGTCCTGGATAAGGACTCTAGACAACACCTACATAACATCAGGTAGGTAAGGTGATGAGGTAACTCTACAGTGAGGGCTGGCCAGGCAAGAAAGACTCATTATGTAATACCTCATGATCACCTTGTGATATTGACCAACCTGTGGAGAGAGGGAATGGAGTTTGCATTCTCTATGAGACCCCTGTAAAAACTTTGCACACTGAAGCTCCATGAGCTTTCTGGTTGGTAAAAGACATTCATGCACATGAGAGGTTAGCTTCATGTTGGAAATCCTCTCAGACCTTTCCCTATGTCTCTTCATTTATATTCTTTATCCTACGATAAAACTGTTTTAATAAATAGCACTTTCTGTGAGTTCTGTAAGTCATTCTAGTGATCAAAGGATCAGTAGGACCAGCAGGTCAGCAATGAGAGACCTGGGAATCACTAAGCTTATAGCTGATATCCTGAGAGAGGTAGAGGGAAAACTTCCAAATTTGTAACCAGCAGGCCAGAAGTGAGGAAAGATGGGGGGAGGGTTTCCCCAGAGCTTTCAGCTGACATCTTGGAGGTGTAGTAAGAAAGTCCCAAACCCAGAAGGTCAGAAGTATCTGGTGTCTGAAGTCTTGGGCCTACTTGCCAGCCTGGAGGACTGTGTCCTTTTAGTTTATGAGATCTGACCTAGCTCCAGGGGCTCACTCATTAACTGCCATCAAGTTGATTCCAACTCACAGTGACTGTCATTGGGTTTCCACAGCAGTAAGTCTTTACGGAAACAGATTGCCTCAACTTTCTTCTGTGAAGCAGCTGGTGGGTTTAAACCATTGACCTTTAGGTTAGCAACCCAATGCCTTAACCACAGCACAACTGGAACTCCTTTAGCTCCAGTGGCTAAGGTTGGAGAAAGTAGTTCTGTATGGGCAGCTGGTGTCAGAACTAAACAGAGAAGCAGAATACTGGAGATCTATGCTGATTAATGTCCTCAACTTAGCTTCTTAGAGATGCCATAATAGAACGTCACAATTGGGTGGCTTTAAAGGACGATTCTGGAGGTTAGAAGTCCAAATCAGGGTATTGACTCTGTTGATTCTTTCTGAGGGCTCTGAGATAGAAACTGTTCTGTGCCTCTCTTCTTCTGTTGGTTCATAGTAATCCTTGGTGTGCTGATTTGCATCTGCCTCATAGTCACATGGTCATCCTTCTTCTGTCTCTATCTGTGCTTGTTCTTCTCTTTTATAAAACAACATTCAAATGAGTTTAGGAGACCCATCTTAGTCCCATATGACCTAATTTCCCTATTTGGGAAAAAAAAAAAAAAGGATCACTGTCTTATTTTGGGTTCTCTAGAGAAGCAAAGCCAGTGAAACCTATAGATGTATATATATATATATATATATATATATATATATATATATGGGGAGATTTGATTCAAGAACAGGGCTCACATAGTTGCAGGGGCTGGCAAATCACAAATCTGTATGTCAGGAAGCAGGTTGGAGACCTCTGCTGGCTCATGGAGTTGCAGGTGCTGGCAAATCCAAAATGTGCAGGTCAGGTGGCAGGCTGGAGGCTTCTTCAGGATTGCTGCCTAAGAAGCACAGACCAGGCAATGAGAAGAGTACAGGGTCAAAAGAGAGCAAACTTTGTCAACACTCATTTATGTACTAGAGGTAGGCCACATCCCCAAGGAACCTTCACTTTCAACAAATTGGCTGTTCACATTAGATCATAAAGTGGAATATGATTACATAAAAATAAAACAAAAAACAAAGCAAAACAAAAACTCTTTGCTGTTGAGTTGGTTTCAACTCATAGAAACCCCTCCCTGGGTTTCCAAGGCAGTACCTCTATGGAAATAGATTGCCCTGTCTTACTTCTGAGGAGTGGCTGGTGGGTTTGGACCACCAGCCTTCTAGATAGCAGTTAAATGCCTTAAGCGTTATGCCACCAGAGCTCCTAAACCAAACCCAATGGCACTGAGTCTATTCCATCTCATAGCAACCTCCATTAGGTTTCCAAGTCTATAAATCTTTACAGCATTAGATTGCCTGATCAACTCACTGAGAATCATAAACTAGCTAAGTTGACATATAACATTAACCATCACTTTCATGATCACAGGTACAGGGATTAGAACTTTAACATATCATTCTAAGTGACACAATCCAATCCATAACACTATCTTTATCAATATAATAAAGATTCTCCGTATCTGACTTTTATCATTACATGTCAATTGCTGTTTGAATTTTCATCAAATATTTAAGAGTATGCTCTGGATACTATCATTTATCTGGCATACAAAAATTGATTTTGAAAAGGCCTGAGAAAAAACACAAAGAGATAGACATTTGATTATCATTCACCAATGAAAATAAACTTTTATTAAATGTGGAGGTATGTTGGTGTAGAATGTCAAGAAATTTAGACAGTGTAGCTCACATAGACTTCACTTCAGGGATTACTGCAGGCACTGCTCAAAAAGAGTGGAACACATACCTCAGAGACATGAAGAAAGAGTTTTGAGACAGTTCATTGCTCGAGATGTATTGGATATAGTCAGAAGCTCTGTAGATACAAATGGTTTCTTGTTTGGCTGTTAACCTAAAGGTTGGTGGTTGAACCAACAAGCCATATTTGAGAAGAAAGGCTTGATTTGCTTCCATAATGATTACAACCAAGAAAATCATACAGAGAATTTCTCCTCTATAATACATGGGGTTAACCATGAATCAGAATCTACTCAACGGCAATGAGTTTGGTTTGATACTAAAAAAAATGTGTTGAAGTATAAAGTGCAAACCTAAGACTACAGGGACAACTTCTAATAGGAGATATTAATTTTAATTGAACCGTTTTCACATGAACAATCTATGTAGCACTCCACAGGATGAGTACTCACTGCCATCGAGTCGGATTTGACTCATAGCGACCCCTCCTTGGGTTTCCGAGGTGGTATCACTACGGAAGTAGATTGCCCAACCTTCCTT
>NW_006922519.1:11748-12719 GCF_000298275.1 Orycteropus afer afer | reverse complement strand
GGGTTTGAACCACCAGCCTTCTGGTTAGCAGTCAAATGCCTTACGCACTATGCCACGAGAGCTCCTGCAGGGTGAGTAGCAGCATGAATATCTGTAATAATGACTAATAATGCTCCAGATCATCACAGGGTAGCTAATACTGAATTAAAAAACAAAAAAAAAGTCATTGTGTTTTTAAATTTTCTTTAAAAATATTCATACTATGTGCAGCCGTGTGACCTTTTAGGTAATCAGGCTCCTTTCATGAGGTCAACATAAGTCAGGTACGGAGCCACCATTAGGGCCAGTGCAGAGGGAGAGGAGTCTACATGGCAACATATTCAGAGTTGACAGAAATAGAGGGGAAAGTACAAAGAAAGAAACTGAAATTGTACAGGGACCAGCTTTCTTACAAACTACCTGATGGTTGGAAAAACAAGGCATGGCTGGAGCTGAAAGATAGGATGTAAGAACACTTTTGTCAGAGACTGAAGAAAGCAGTTAGTTAGCCAAAGTCTTTATTCTCCAGCAATAGGAGAAGAGTTATATATATTCTATCACAATTATATAACGGAATGTGATGCACATATTTTTAAATGATATAAAGGTATTCTCTAGAAAGATGTCTGACATATTGTTAATTTTAAGAGATTATAGAATATGTATTATATACCATTTTTGAAATGTTAAAAAAAGAATAGTACATATCCCAATATTAAAACTTGATAACTCAGAGCAACAAGAACATTTGTATGTTATTCTTTTGTCATGCCTAAATTTTCTATTTTTATCAGACTACACATAACAATTATTTAATAAGAATTAAATAACAAGAGCCACTGTTGTTGTTGTTATGTCCCATCGAGATCTCCAACTCATAGCAACCCTTCCTTGGGTTTCTGAAGCAGTATTACTATGGAAATAGATTGCCCAACCTTCCTTCCGAGGAGTGGCTGGTGGGTTTGAACCGCCAACCTTCTGGTTAGCAGTCA
>NW_006922519.1:7130-11648 GCF_000298275.1 Orycteropus afer afer | reverse complement strand
CACTCCTCAGAAAGAAGATTGGGCAAATTACTTCTGTAGAGATACTGCCTTGGAAACCCAAGTAGGGGTTGCTATGAGATGAGTCATCTGGACTGCAGGGAGATGGCTAGAAGGTGCTACAATAGCGCCCTGCTCTGAGAAAGGGATAATCCTGAAAAATTTAGGATCAGGAATACTGAAAAAATAAATGTACACATAGTGGTGCTAATATAAATATATGGTGTATTTTACATAATCAAGTAATTAGTATGTGTGATGCATCTTGAATAGTTAGTGGATAAATAGATTCTTCTAAGGGGTTTGATTGGTTTTCCTGCAGGAAGAATGATAAAAGCAAGTTCTATAAATATTGACCTGATTGAAAGTAGATCCATGTTCCACCCTAGTTAAATCTTCATAGGGTCCCAACCTACCACTAAAAGTACGAATTACCTACATAAGAATGTTAGACCAATAACAATAAGGTCACTTTCTTGTTGATGAAGAAAGGCTAAATGGCTCACAAAAGAATAGCAACAGAAAAGAATCAGAGTGCGTAATCTCTCCATTGAATTTCAGAGTGTATATACCAAGGAACATACCAAGTATAAACCAAGGAATATATTATAAAATAATTCTGTCTCACATGAAGTTTTTATTTACCTAATATGACAAAGAAATGATAATCAGTCACACAGTTTAAAAAATTATTTGAGCAATTTAAAATAGGTCATCAGTATGTTTTTATTTCCTGCCAAGAAAACGTGGTTCAGATCATAAAATGCATGCCTGGGAAATGGAATAGCTTAGTGAAACTAAATTTTTAATGTTATACAATCATTACTATGTGGACTTCTGTTGTTTCTGTAACCAAGGACGTTATGTTACTTTACTAAGAGAAACTATATTTGAAGTTTGGCTACGTGGTTGTCTTGAAATAAAAAGAACCTTTATAAGAAAGAGTGAAATCAGGGACTTCGGTAAGCACCCTGAGTCACCATTTTGGAGCTCTCCGTTCTACACGTCAACCACACAGCCAGTGCCATGGTAAATTGTTAAATTCACAAAGAGGCTTTTTCATCTACATTCTGAGAATTTAGGAATATATGTCTTTCTTGGTCAAATTGCAGTATTTATTTAGCACTCAACAATTAATAAGAATTGAGAAAACATAAGAAATAGCAAAAGCTGATATATCTACCAATGTAATGAAAATGTTTCTTTTTCTATATATATACACATAATATAGATATTAATACACACTCTAAGACACATACATATACAATATGCATACATATATTTAAGTGAAATAATATTTTTGCAGGAAGTAAACAGAAGCTATTTTAGAGATTAAGTATAATACTAACAAATTTTATAACTGTGTGATATGACTAAATATATTTTAATAAATTTGTTCAGTCTGATTCTAATTGATTTATAATTTGTATAAATTTCCTTAAAATTATCTCTACTCCAAAAATTTTTTCAATGTCAATGCACTTGTGAGAAAATGCCAATGAGAAATACAGAGTGTAATCACTTGTGTCAAAAAAATTGCCTTTAAGATCAGAAAACCATTGAACAGAATTTATATGAAATAATCAGAAAGTTAAGTACTGTCAAGTCAGTTCTACCTCAAAGCAACCATATATACAACCGAAATACACACTGCCCAGTCTTGTGTTATCCACACAATCATTACTATGCTTGAGCCCATTGTTGCAGGCCTGTGTCAATCCATCTTGTTGAGGGTTTTCTCTGTTTCATTGACACTCTATCAAGCATCATGTCCTTCTCCAGGGATTGGTCTCTTCTGGTAACATGTCTAAAGTTCATGAAGTCTTGCCCTCCTCTCTTCTAAGGAGCATTCTGGCTGTTTTTCTTCCAAGGTAGATTTGTTTGTTCTTCTGGCAGTCTATGGTATAGTCAGTATTCTTTGCCAACAACATACTCAAATGCATCAAGTTTTCTTCAGTCTTATTTGTTCATTGTCAGCTTTCAAATGCATATGAGATGATTGATTGAAATTACCATGGCTTGAGTCAAGTGCACCTTAGTCCTCAAAGTGACATTTTTGCTTTTTAACACCTTAAAGAGGTCTTTTGCAGCAGACTTGCCCACTGCAAAACATCATTTGATTTCTTGACTACTGATTCTATGGGCATTGATTTTGGGTCCAAGTAAAATAAAATCCTTGACAACTTCAATATTTTCTCCATTTATCATGATATTGCCTAGTAGTCCAATTGTGAGGATTTTTGTCTTCTTTATGTTGAGACGTAATCCATACTGAAGAATATAGTCTTTGATCTTCATCAGTAAGTGCTTCACATCCTCTTCATGTCATCTGCATATTACAGGTTGTAAAGGAGTCTTCCTCTGATCCTGTGTCTGATCCAATGTTATATTCTTCTTCATACAGTCCAACTTCTCGTATTATTTTTTCAGAATACAGACTGCATAAGTAAGTGAAAGGATACAACCCTACCACACACATTTCTTGATTTTAAACTATGCAGCATGTCCTTGTTCTATTTGATCAACTGCCTTTTTGTCTATGTACAGATTCTACATTAACACAATGAAGTGTTCTAGAATTCCCATTCTTTGCGATGTTATCCATAATTTATTATGATCCACACAGTTGAATGCCTTTGCATAGTTACTAAAACACAAATAAACATATTTTTGGTATTCTTTGCTTTCAGCCAAGATCCGTCTGACATAAGCAATGATATCCCTTATCCTATGTCCTCTATGTGAATTCAACTTGTATTGTTGGCAGTTCCCTGTCGATGTACTGATGCAATCATTTTTAATTATTTTCAGAAAAACTTTATTTGTGTCTGATATTAATGATATTGTATGATAACTTTCCTCATTTTGCTACATTGTCTTTCTTTGGAATAGACACACATGTCTCTTCCTGTCATCTGGCCACTTAGCTCTCTTCCAAATTTCTTGGCATAGATGAGTTAGTGCTTCAAGTTTACATCCATTTTCTGAATCATCTCAATGGGTAGTCCTTCAGTTCTTGGAACCTTGTTTTTCACTAATGCCTTTATTGCAGCTTGAACTTCTTTTTCCACTACCATCAGTTCTTGATCATATGCTACCTTCTAAAATGTTTGAACGCTGACCAATTATTTTGGGACAGTGACTCTGTGTATTCCTGTCATCTTTGTTTGATGCTTCCTGTGTCATTCAATATTTTGACTATAGAATCCTTCTGTATTGCAGCTGTGGGCTTGAATTTTTTCTTCAGTTTTTTCAGCCTGAGAAGTAATAATCACGTTCTTCCTTTTGTTTTTCTAATTCCAGGTCCTTACAAGTTTCACTGTAATACTTTATTTTGTCTTCTCAATCCATCCTTTATAATCATCTGTTTAAGTTTTTACTTCATTTCTTTCAGTTGCTTTAGCAACTTTACAAACTAAAGCAACTCTCAGGGTCATTTCTGAATACATTTTTCTATCTTTTTAATAACATTTTGTTTTCTTCGTGTATGATGTTTTTGATGTCATCTGCCAACTCATTTAAACTTCACTGAAACCTGCCTATCATGGTTTATCCCACTAGTATTTGAAACACCTGTGACATAGCAACATCATAGCAACACATAAGCCACCACAAAACAGCAAACTAATAGACAAGTCATATGCTAAAGGGGCAAGGAGACCACATCTTCTGACATCCTCTAACCACACAAGAGGAGGACAGAATCACCATTCAATATCCCAAGGCCTATTCCTGCGAGGCCAGACATGTTGCCTCCCTCCAGCCCTTTCACCAACGCTGACACCAACCATTCCTCCTGCTGCACTCACTACCTTTCTGCTGGGTTCGATAATTCACTGCAGTGGCCACACAGAACACACAGATTATTGAGTTTATTAGGGAAGCACCAGACTACAATTCAAGTTCAGGAAAAATGCTCAGTCTCTCTCAGCCTGCCATCTGTCGGCCAACAGTTTGTCACAGTCTCTCTCTCAGTAGTGTGTGTCTCTCGGTGTCTCTCCCAGCAATATGTGTCTCTTGCATCTCTTTCCCAGCAGCATGTGTCTCTCAGTATCTCTTTCACAGCAGCATATGTCTCTCGGTGTCTCTTTCTCAGCAGCATGTGTTACTCAGGAGTGTGTTTCTCTCAGGAGTACATCTTTCTCAGCCAGCAGTCAGACAGAGCTCTACCTCTGGGAGCCCTCCTTTTGAGCCTGGCAAAGTGGCCAAACTAGCCAATCATAACATCAGAATTAGAAACACCTGAGAGAGAGCAAACCTCTCAGAACATTGTTTTGTGCCACACCCAACAGAAATACCCAGGTGGATAACATTTACAATCAGGACTCCTCAGTTGCTCATGGCAAATTCCACCACTGAATTTACAAAGACTTGTGGCTAGAAAAGCCATACCAGGTAATTTACTACAGTGCATCATAGAACCATAAAATTGAGAGCATTATTAAAGCAGTGGTGAAGAGAATATCAAAATGCTCAGTTAAAAATTTTGATCAGAATATTCAAAAATTAAAATTACCCATT
>NW_006922519.1:6371-6848 GCF_000298275.1 Orycteropus afer afer | reverse complement strand
TCCCCTCCCTTTCCACCCCTGTTAACCAACAAAGTTTCTTCCATATATAAACCTTTCCTTGGGTCTTTACAATAATAAACTAATAATAATAAATAGCATATTTTTTCTTCTGTGATTGACTTATTTCACTCAGCACAGTATCCTCCAAGTTCATCCATGTTATGCAATGTTTTGAAGATTCTACATTATTCTTTAGCTTGCATAGTATTCCACTGTGTGCATGTACCAGAGTTTGGTTATCCATTCCTCTATCGATGGTCATGTAGGTTCTTTCCATCTTTCTGCTACAGTAAATAGTGTTGCGATGAACATGGGTGTGTGTATATCTGTTCCTGCCTGGTTCTCACCTCCTTAAGATATGTACTTAGTAATGGGATTGCTGGATCAAATATTATGTCCAATTCCATCCTTCTCAGGAATTGCCATACTGCTTTCCACAGTAGTTGTATCATTTTACAATCCCACCAGCAGTGTACG
>NW_006922519.1:1644-2921 GCF_000298275.1 Orycteropus afer afer | reverse complement strand
GTAAATTTTACTCCAGACTTTAATCTTTACATCATTTAAAAATATTCACAAGTAAGTTAATGTTGGCACTTGACTGCTAACCAGAAGGCTGGTGGTTCAAACCCACCAGTCACTCCTCAGAAGGAAGATGGGGCAATCTAATTCCGTAGTGATACTGCCTGGGAAACCCAAGGAGGAGTCGCAATGAGTCGGGTCCGACTCGACGGCACATAACAACAACAACAACAAGTTAATGTCATCTCTGTGTGTGTGTGATACAGAATATAATTACTTTTTCTTATGATAGATTTCATTTGCAGGCAAGTATCCATTTTTAAATGATACTCAAGAAAATAGTTAAATGTATGTTATTTTCCAGTTAAGGATAATGTTTACTATCTAAGAAAATGATCCAAAATGCAAATTGGAACATTTTGCTTTCTTTTAAAACTATATTAAAGGCCTTTTTTCAGAATACTGATAAATTCCAACCATTGCATGCTCTGCAAGACATTCAATGATTGCACCTCTTCTTATTTTTCTACTTATTTTTCCCATCTCTGGTCAGCTCCTGCCTCAATCTTCATTCCAGAAGTAGAGACACAAATATCTCTGAAGGCCTGAAGCTCATCTAAGTGTGCACACAGTGGCTCTTCTCCCCTAATTCCTCAGCTCACCTCTGAGTTCAACCACAGCTACAGAAATAGTTACTTGCATCATAATAACATTCTATTCAAAATACATGCATCTGTCTCCTCTACAAGGGATCTTTTTCAGCCCTTTGAGAGAAGCTATTGCTTCAGGGTGTAACCCTCAACAAAATGGAGGTAGTGAGGCAAGTGGAAGTTGGCTAATAAATGCTCCAGCTTCTTTATCTTCCTATAGAACAATTGGAAAATATGCCTACATAATTTCTCAGAGGTCCTTGGGAGGACTGAGACTCAGTTTCCCAAAATGGAAACTTGCTGATTAACATAAATCTATTTGCTTTCCTGGTGGCACAGTAGTTGTCTAAGACATTTGACTACTAACCAGAAAGTTGGCAGTTCAAACATACCAGCCATTCTGTGGAAAGAAGATGGGGAAATCTACTGCCATAAAGATTTACCACATTGGAAATACAGTGGGGGGTTGTGATGAGTCAGAATTGACTCATTGGCAATGAGTTGGGTTGGGTTGGATTTTTAATTTCTCTTTTTTAGTATTATTTCACTTTTGTTTCCTAAGATTGACTCTCAAGTGATATGGCTGTCCCAATATGCTGTGCTTGCTTTTTCTTAAACTTAGCATAAAAGGAG
>NW_006922519.1:0-599 GCF_000298275.1 Orycteropus afer afer | reverse complement strand
GCAATATGATGTCTAATTTCTTGACTGCTGCTTCCAGGGGTATTGACTGTGGAAACAAGTAAAATGAAATCCCTGACAACTTCAATCTTTTTTCCATTTATCTTGACATTGCTTATTGGTCCAGTTGTAAGGATTTTTTGTTTTCTTTATGTGATAGGTGTAATCCATACTTTGATCTTTTTACAGTAAGTGCTTCAAGTCCTCTTCATTTTCAGCAAACAAGGGTGAGTCATCTGCATATCTCAGTTTGTTAATGAGTCTTCCCCCAATCCTGATGTCACATTGTTCATGTAATCCAAATTATAAGATTATTTGCTCAGCATACAGATAGAAAAAGAATGGTGAAAGGATACAACTCTGATACACACCTTTCCTGATTTTAAACCATATAGTATCACCTTTTTCTGCTCAAATGACAGCTTCTTGTTCTATGTACAGGTTCCTCATGAGCACAATTAAGTGTTCTGGAATTCCCATTCTTTGCAATGTTATCCATAATTTGTTATGAGCCACACAGGCAAATATCTACTAGGCACTTATGACAACTAGTTAATACTTTTCTTTTAAGGCACTTACAAAACTTCAGGCACATTTTTTTT
>NW_006922518.1:563886-577540 GCF_000298275.1 Orycteropus afer afer | reverse complement strand
CAAAGTACAGGCATGTGAGTTAAACATTTACCTCAAGTAGACACACGCCCTGGAGAGAACAATCATTGGAAAAGGAAGGGCTGCTTATGCACAGGGAGACAGCTCAGGGGGCAGGAGAGTATGGAGGGATGGACACTGTGAAGAGGTAACTATGGGGAGCTAGTGAGAGAGGAGCTGTTGCACTGTGGTAAACTGTGGTCAATGACGTAAGACAAAGTATATGTGAACTGCTGTTTGGAAAGTGAATTTGCTCTGTAAATCTTCACCCAAATCAAAATAAAATAAAAAAATTAAATTAAATTATATAAAAAAATAAAAAGAAAAGAAGACCTATCAATATGCTGCCTACAAGAGACTGATTTTAGATACAAAGATAAAAGCAAATGATAATTAAGGGGTGGAAAGAATATATCAAGATAATGGCAACCAAAAAAGAGTAGGAATGGGAATAATAAATTCTGATAAAATAGACTTCAAGGTGAAAACCAGCATAAGAGACAAAGAAGGACACTATATGATGCTAAGGATAAATTGACCAAGAAGATATCACCATAGTAAATATCTATGTACCCAATGAAAGAGCTCAAAAATACATAAAGCAAATATTAACCGAATTGAAAGGAAAAATAGACAACTCCACAATAGTAGTAGGAGACTTCAACACATCACATTCAAGGAGGGACAGAACAACTAGAAAAAAACTCAACAAAGGTACAGAAGAACTCAACAACACATCCAACCAACTTGACCTCATAGATATACATGGAGCACTGCACCCAACAAAAGAACAATGCACATTCTTCTCCAGTGCACATGATCATTCTCCAGCATAGAAATATGTTGGGACACAAAACAAGCCTTAATAAATTAAAAAACATTGAAATATGACAAAGCATCTTCTTAGATCACAATGTTATAAAATTAGAAACCAATAACAAGAAGATCAGGAAAAATATCAAGTATGTGGAAACTGAATGATACACTGCTCAAAAACTATTGGGTAACAGAAGAAATAAAGCATGAAATAAAAAAATTTCCTAGAAACAAATGAGAATGAAGACACAATTTACCAAAACTGTTGGGACACAGCAAAAGGAGTCCTCAGAGTTCAATTAATAGCAATAAATGCACACATCAAAAAGAGGAAAGAATCAAAATCAGCACTTTAAGTCAACAACTCCAACAATTAGAAAAAGAGCAACAAAAGAAACCTACAGTATCCAGAAATTCATATTCAGTATTCATATCATAAGGAAATAATAATGATCAGAGCAGAAATAAATGAAGCAGAAAACAAACAAACAAAACCAAACAAAACAAAAAATAGAGAAAATCAACAAAACAAGAAGCTGATTATTCAAAAAGATGAACAAAATTGACAAACCACTGGTAAATTTAACAAAGGAAAAGAAAGAGAAGATACAAATAACATGAATAATATACAGAAAGGGTGACATCACAACAGAACCAACTGAAATTTAAAAAAAAAATGATAATAAAATATTATGGAGAACTCTATCCAACAGATTTGAGAATTTAGAAGAGATGTACAAGTTTCTAGAAGCACAAGACCTACCTAAACTATTCCAGTCTGAGATAGAATACTTGAATAGACCTATAACAATAGAAGAAAGTGAGCAGGTCATTAAAACACACACACACACACAAGTCCTGGCCCAAATGACTTCACTAGAGAATTTTACCAAACGTTCAGGGAAGAGCTGATGCCTATGCTATTCAAACGATTCCAGAACATAGAAAAAGATGGAATACACTCAAATTCATTTTATGAAGCAAGCATAACACTGATAACAACAGCAGGGAAAACTCCAAAACCAGCTCACTGCCATAGAGTCCATTCCAAATCATAGCGACCACTTTGGGCTTCTGAGGCAATAAATCTTTACAGAAGTAGATTGCTCAGTCTTCCTTCCATGGAGTGGCTGGTGGGTTTTAACCACCAACCTTCTGGTAAGCAGCCAAATGCCTTAGGCACTATGCTACCAGAGAAAGACACCACTAAAAAGTAAAACTGCACACCAATATCCCTCATGAATATAGAGGCAAAAAAGCTTCAACAAAATCCTAGCCAACAGAGTCCAACAACATATAAAAAAAAATAATACATCATGACCAAATGGGACTCATATCAGATATGTAAGGATGATTCAACATCAGAAAAACAATCAATGTAATCCACCACACAAACAAAAGAACCATATGATCATATCAATCGACACAGAAAAGACATTCGATAAAATCCAACACCCATTCCTATTCAAAACTCTCAGCAAAATAAGGATAGAAGGAAAAATTCTCAACATAATGAAGTACATATATACAAAGCCAACAGCTAACATTATTGTTAATGGAAAAAGACTCAAAGCATTCCCCTTGTGAATGGGAACCACACAAATATGCCCTCTATCACCACTTCTATTTAGCATTGTATTGGAAGCCCTATCAGGGTAATAAGGCAAGAAAGAGAAATAAAATCATCCAAATTGGCAAAGAAGTAGTAAAGCTATCTCTATTTGCAGATGACATGATCCTATGCATAGAAAACCCAAGAGACTCAGCAAAAAGAATTACTGGAATTAATAGAAAGTTTCAGCAAAGTAGCAGGATACAAGGATACATACAAGGATACAAGTGCAAGGATACATACAAAAATCATGTTGATGTAGAGATTTCCCCTACATCAACAAAGAGGTGCTTGAAAAGGAAATAAGGAAAACATTGACAGGTGACAAGATCAAAAATAACTACCAAAAAAGTAAAATATTTTGGAATAAGGCTTACCAGGGACAAAAAGACTTATACAAAGAAAACTGCAAAGTATTACTACAAGAAACTACCAGAACTCTACATAAACAAAAGACTGTGCCTTGTTCATGGATAGGAAGACTGAATATTGTGAAAATGTGAATACTACCCAAAGCAATCTACACATTCAATGCAATCCTGATGCAGATTCCATCAACATTTTTTTAAGGACATGGAAAATAAGAATTTTTAAGGACATGGAAGAAACATTTACCAGTTTCATATGGAAAGGAAAGAGACTTTGGATAAGCAGAGCCCTGATGAAGAAGAAAAACAAAGTAGGTGGTCTCACACTCCTGGATCTCAAAACCTCCTATATAGCCACAGTAGTTAAAACAGCATTATATTGGTACAATGATTGACAGATAGATCAATAGAACAAAAACTAACAACCCAGAAATAGAGCCATCCATCTATAGACAGCTGATCTTTGACAAAGGACCAAAACCCATTAAATGGGGGTGTGTGTGTATGTGTGTGAGAGATAGCCTCTTTAACAAATGGTGCTGCCACAATTGGATGTCCATTTGCAGAAAAATAAAATAAGACCCATACATCACCCTATACACAAAAACGAGTTCATTTTGGATCAAAGACTTAAATGTAAAACCCAAAACTATATAGCTCAGCAAAGATAAAATAGGAGCAAATCTAGGGGCCCTAATCTATGGCATAAATAGACTATCAAGCATAACCCAAAATGCACAAGCAGTGGAAGAGAAGCTAGATGACTGGGACCTTTTAAAAATTAAATTCTTATGCACATTGAGAGACTTCTTCAAAAGGGTAAAAAGAGAACCTACAGACTGGGCAAAAAAATATTTGGCTATGACCTATCTGACGAGGGACTTATCTCCAAAATTTATAGAAAACTTCAACACCTCAACATCAAAAAGAAACAACCCAATTTAAAAATGGGCAAGGGACATGAAAAGACACTTCACTAAAGAAGACATGTTGTTGTTGCTTGCAACCCCTCGTTGGTTTCCAAGGCATTATCACTACAGAAGTAGATTGCCCAACCTTCCTTCCAAGGAGTGGCTGGTGGGTTTGAACTGCCAACCTTCTGGTTAGCCGTCAAGTGTCTTAGGCACTATGCTACCAGAGCTCCCAAAGAAGACATACTGGTAGCCAACAAATACATGAGGGAATACTAACAATCATTAGAGAGATGCAAACCAAAATAACAATAAGATACCATCTCACCCCAGCAATAATAGCAAAGTTCAACAAGACAGAAAATAACAAATGCCGGAGAGGTTGTGGAGAGATTAGAACTCTCATACACTGCTGGTGGGACTGCAAAATGTTACAACCATTATGGAAAATGGTATGGCATTTCCTTAATAGACTGAACATAGAAATACAATTTGAACCAGCAATTCCATTACTAGGAGTATATCCTAAAGAGGTGAGAGACAGGACATATGCACACCCATGTTCATCACAGCACAATTCACTATATCAAAGAGATGGAAACAACCTACAAGACCATTAACAGATGAATGGATAACCAAACTATAGTAAACAATAATGAAGAATAGATGAATCATCTCACAACATGGATGGATTTGGAGGACATGGTGCTGAGTGAAAGAAGTCAATTGCAGAAGGACAAATATTGCATGAGCCCATTATTGGAAGAAGTCAAGGAAAAGTTTACTCAGGGAAAGAAACTCACTTTGTTGATTACCAGGGAAGAGAGGAAAGGGAAGGGAAAATTTTGGTCTAGTTGAGGGTTACATGTTGATTTATGTGAGGGAAGGGATGGTATGGAAAGACTCTGTGACCAGCACAATGACACTGGGGAAAGGAAAGACACTGAAAGGTACAATAAGATATAGACAACAGAAGCAAATATTAGTACATGCAATACTGGATTACCACTAACACCAAACACCAGGCTATGAATAATTGCATAGATAGATGACAAGATCAAGTGGGGGTACACGAATAGGAATATACCATCCACCCCCCCCCAAAAAAAAAGAAGTATAATTTTGCCAGAGGATATAATTGGGTTATTGTAAAATATCAGACCCAATGGTGAAATTATTCACGTATTTGGTAGCTGTTTCATCTGAAAATAAAACAAACACCACAAACTTGACAGAAACAAATATAAAATGAAAATTAAATTTTCTTAAATTGCTTAAGTCTTAATTTCTTAAATCTCAAAATAAAAAATATGCAAATTAAATATAATGTGTGAAATAATGTGATCGTTGATAGTCTCTCCTGAGGAGTGAGTGTTAGTCTAGACATCTTTTTATTAGTTTATTTCATCCCTAAAGTCCATTTGCTGGATCACTTTCTTTTGTTATTTCCAAAATAAAGAAGTCAGTAATTTTTTTCAAGAACTTGTCCCAAACAAAATAATAATAATAAAAATACTGTTGATGCCATTTGACTGAATGAGAACCAAAATTTGATAAATAAGGTATTTCCCTCATTGAATTTTAGCAGTTTTACTTGTGCTTCAAATTTATGATTCTCTAAATGGTGGGTCAGATCTCAGGCTAATGATAACCTGTGGAGGAACGAATTTCTTATGTTTACATGTGGAATCTTTAATTCTTTTATCCAGAGGCAATGACATAAAAGAACAAAAATTCATGAGCATTTGAGGCACTTGTGACATTTGGTGCACTGCTGACAATGTTCTTGGGTTCTCTGCAGTGCACAACTGCTAATATTCAACCTGTCCTGCCTGTGTGCTAGGTAGTTTCAAATCCACCCAAAAGAGCCTGTCAGTGGGTGGCTGCTTTGGCTCCTAAAAGATGGATGTGAGGTCTCTGTAGGAGATCTCTGGGGCAGGTCTTTTAGAGGTGTCCAAGTGAATATGCCTAAGGCACTTGACTGCTAACCAGAAGGCTGGCGGTTTAAACCCACTAGCCACTCCTCAGAAGGAAGGTTGGGCAATCTACTTCCATAGTGATAAAGCCTCGGAAACCGAAGGAGGGGTCACTATGAATCAGGTCCAATTTGATGGCACATAACAACAATAACAAAGTGAAGTATCTGTGTGAGATGTGGGATCTCTGTGGGGGGTCTCTGTGTGAGACTTCTGTGGAGTCTACAGATGAGATTTCTGTCAGGTCTATGAGGTCTTCTTGGACAGTCTCTATGAGAGGTCTGTGAAGTTTTTGTGGGAAGTCTCTGTGAGAGATATCTGTGTGAGGTGTCTTTGTAGGTATATGTGGGGGTCTCTCTGTGGATTTCTTATGGATATCTCTATGGAGGTTCTCTTGGAGAGTATGGTAGTTAAGGTTGTGTGTCAACTTGGTTGGGCCATGATTTGGAGTGGCTTGGCAGCTGGATGTAGTTATTTTCTATGGTGAGGTTGGATGTGGACTAATCATTACCATGGTGGAATATACTGTGAGCAGCTACATAGTTGAAGGGGAGTTGTCTTTAGGGTGTACCTTGCTTCCAGTATATATTGAGAAGTTTGGGAAAGTCTCTAGCTTTTTGGCTCATTTTGGATCCTGCATTCGGCTGGCCTACATCATCTCCAGTTCCTTGACTTGAACCAGTGGACTGCCATGTTGCCTGCTGATATTGAGATTATTGCCTGCGCAGCCTGTGAACAAATGACTTGCCATTTTGCCTGCCAATCTTGGATTTGTCAGCCTCAGCAGCCAGCAGCTGTTTGAGTCAAGAGAAGTCTCCAGCTTGTACCAGTGGGCTTGAAACAAGAGGCAGAGCTGAAGTCCAAAGCAGAGGGGCAGAGGGGCCTCCACCCAGCCCCTAGACCTGGCACTCTGAACTCAGACTTCTAGCCTAGTCTTCTGCTACAGCCAGCACTCTCACTTTGGATTTCTAGCCTTTTAAACTGTAAGAGAATAAATTTCTGTTTGTGAAAGCCATCCACTTATGGAATTTCTATTATAGCAGCACTAGAGAACTAACACAGAAGGTCACTAGGGGAGCTCAGTGGGAGGACTTTGTGTAAAGTGTTTGTGAGGTCTCTGTGAGATCTCTGTGAGAAGTCTCTGGAGGTCTCTGAGATCTCTGTATGATGTCTATATGAGGTTTCTGTATGTAGTCTCTGTATGAGGTCTCTGAGAATTTTCTGTGCAAATCTTTGGAGGTTTCTGTGTGAGGTCTCTAAGTGATCTGTGTGTGAGGTCTCTGAGAGGACTGTGAGGTCCCTCTGTAAAATCTCTATGGGGATCTTTGTGTGCAGTGTCTGTGTGAAGTATGTTTGTGGTCTCTGTGGGAGGTATCTCTCTGAGGTCAATGGAGGTCTCTTTGAGATCTCTGTGTGAGTCTTACTATTGTAGGTTTTACTACATTTTATGGGAAGATCTGGCAGCAGGAGAAAGGGAAGAGACTTAGTTCTTTCACTTTTCTTGATGCTCTATCAGTGTTGTTTCATCTCTGTGCACCTCTCTGGCAGGAGCAGGGGCTTTTGTAGCTGTTGGTCCAGTGTCCAGCCCCTCTAATCCTCCCAGAATTCACACCAGGCACTCACATCCCCAAGGGACATCTGGTCTCTCCTGCAGGCCCAGGTTTCATGTCTCACTGTCATACACACTCTGGAGGCTGCCTCAAATTCCAGAGCCAGTATCTGGTTGCTGGGAGAACACTGCGGTACAAGTAGCTAGGCTCTAGGGCCTGTGCCAGGAGCTCTGGTAGCATAGTGGCTAAGACACTTGCCTGCTAACCAGACGGCTGGTGGTTCAAACCCACCAGCCACTCCTCGGAAGGAAGGTTGGGCAATTCTACTTCCACAGTGATACTGCCTTGGAAACCCAAGGAGGGGTCGCTATGAGTCGGGGCCGACTCGATGGCACATAACAACAACAACAACAAGGGCCTGTGCCTACTTTCTGCTTCCCCTCCCCAGGTGCCAGCACCACTTCAGATTTGGTGCCCTGATTGAGGCATGGAAGGCAGGGCTTGGTATACAACTCCAGAAAGTCTTCTGTGTCTAGATCAGTGGCATCTCCTGGAGTACAAATCTCCACCATGGGATTTGGCCCTCACTTTCAAGTTCTGAGTGTGGCACAAAGTACATGACAGTTTCCTGTAGAGAAATTGTTCCTCATCTCCCTGTTTTGGGACCCTGCTTCCTTCCTATAAGGGATTAGGACTGGAGAAGAAGAAAACCTGTGCTAGAAGTTAAAAGAGAACAGGGGCTATTCCTGGACTGTGTCGGTTCATTTGGAGAGGTCACTTCTAACCTTGTTGTGATTGCACATCCTGTCTGACTGCCAGGGTGTGTCTGGGGTAAGCAAAGACTGGGGTCTAGGTGTGACTTGCTTTGTGACCTTCAGCCCTTTAAAGTCCCCTCTCCCCTGGGAGCATTACTTGGAGCATGTGTGTATGTAAAGAGCACCAGGCTGGGAGCTGCATTCTCTGAGTTCTCTAGTCCTAGCTTTTCCCCCTATTGATGAATTTATCTTTCTAACACTCAGGAGGTGAGATTCAGGTAAAATGATGGTGTGCAATCTTATTAAATATATTACTGAAAAAGTAAACTTCCCTGCTTGAAGACTTTGCTTCTATAAGCCTGGCCATCTCCATAGGAGATATTGGCTGCTTAGGGGGAGCTAGAGTGAGGTAAAGACCTGGGGTGGAACCCAAACTGTGTGACCCACTCTAAGCCTGAAAATGGTGATAGTAGCTCAGGTAGCTCCTTGTTTACTGTACCATTTCTGGACATCCCTATGCCTCTTTGCCTTCTTTCAATTCTTCATTGCATCACACTCAAGATTCACAGAGCCCAGCAATCAGTGATTACTGTATACATACTCACCTTGTGCCACTCACCCCAATCTGTCTGCTTCCTCTCTGGGTTGAGAGAGAAGATAAACCTGCAAAAGGGCTGCTGAGAGGATACATTTAATTTGGGGCAGGGAGTGAACACAGGCCCTCAGCAGCCTCCCTAGCTGCTCCCTACCCACAAAGCTGGAAATTCCATCCTTGTTGCTGCCTTTCAATGTGAGAGAGGCAGAGGCAGGGGAAGGATGTTGCTTTACATATCTTTACAGGTAAGCTAAGAGGGAAGTGACAGGGCTCATCTCCCCAATCGTCATCAATAAGAGAAAGGGATAGTGGGAGTAGTTCCCAAATGTCTTGTGCCCACTTTGTGCCATGTGTAGCTGCTGGACTTGAGCATTTGCTAAAGCCTGAGTGAGGAATTCCTGACCTGATTGTACCTCTGCAAACCCATCTCCCTTCAGCTGCATGAAGTTGAAACAGAAAGCATGGGAACCAGACCCTGGGATGAATTCTTCATAGGTTTTTCTCATCTTGGCATGACCCAAATGCTTTTGTTTGTTTTTGTATTGTCAGTGTTATGAAAACAGAAGATGCAAACTAAGGAACCCAGGGTGGAAATGGGTATGCAACACTGTTGTCAACCTCTCGCCATGCCCCGTCCTATCTAGAAGCCAAAGTAGGCACTCAGGAAGAACAAATGCTGATCCTTCCCCTACACACTAGCACAGCAAGAACAGAAGCTACAGCCCTCTAATGAGAAAAAACAATACCAAAATCATATGTATTGGAGAACAATAAATATTTTGTCTGAGAGAAGCCATTAACACACAGAGGATGTGCTAACCTGGCATGGACTGAGTGTTTTCTTGGATAGAAGTTTTCCTACTAAGAAGAGCAGAAGAAGCATGTTCCAGTTGACCAGACAAAACATATTCCCGAAGACAGTGCCATGGGTAGTGGTGAGGGTGGCCTGTGGCACTCCATGTCCTTGGCCCATGCTGTTGGGTACTGACTGAGGATGCAAGCTTTCTGGGGGGCAATGCCTGATTGCTTATCTTGAATCCCATATGTTTCCAGTGATTTCTGCATCTGTCCCTGATCCATCTGTTCCTGGTAGGACAACTCTAGTCTTCAGGGGTATCTTGGTTATGGCAGGCTGTTTCATTCATCACTCTTCTTTGCTCTGGATAGGATGAAGCTTTGTGGTGGGAAGAAAGTCCAGCAACTGGAGTCTGGCTTTTCTGAATTTCTTTTTGTAAATTTAACTTTTGAGGCATGGAGTCCTTGCTGAAGTGCCATTTTCTTCTCTAGAATTTGGCCAAGAGCTGTCATCAGTGCTTGAGCTTCAATGCATTCCCTGTCCACAAAGATTGATTTGCTTTTGACTAGTCCATGTCTCTTACCAGAGGATGACATAGGCTCTCCTTTTTCCAGAGGATTATCCTGCTCTTTGTCTTTTCTACTGGAGAAAATCCACTGAAGAAAACTCTTCATCCTTTTTGTGAAGTAGCCTTCTGAAAGAGCCTGTCCTTTCTCTGGTAAAAGCTGGGGGAATGTGATCCCAAGGGACTCTACAAACTTCTTGTCTTGCGGAGGCTGGCTCATCCTACAAGTTTGAGAAGCCCCCAATTCTGCCAACCCTTCTTTCTGATCTTTTGGTTTGGGCCTCCTACAGTCCTTTCTCTCATCAGTGAGGGCAGAAAACTTGCTCTGGCTCTTCTGAAGTTTTGGGATCTTGGGCTTCTGCTGCCCCATACTACTCCTACTGGCCACAATAAAATCACTTAGCATCTGAGAAACTGGCATGAGAACATGGCATGGGATTGAGAGGCCTGAGAAGCCAATGTATCTTTGGCAAGGACCACATCAGTGGCACAACCTTGAATCACATCAGTGTCGCAGTCCTGAATGAGGACATAAGTGGGACAACCATGAAGCCCACTTTCTGTCTCTACTTCCACTTGGAACTTAATCTTATCAAGCACCTGGGCATTAATGTATGTTTTTCCTGGAACTTGAATAGCTATTTTAGGAGGTGGGGAGATTTCACTAGTTCCTGGAGCCCCTAAGCCCCTCAAATCCACATTTGTGGCTTTGGAGTTTGCCAGCCCACTGGTTCTTAAGATGTCTCTATCTTGTAGCTGTAGTGCAGAGAACCTCTTCACCATCATCATCTTCTTGGTCTCTTTGGCCCTTGAAGATTGGGACTCAGAGCTCATCTCCAGCCTTGTTATGCTAGGACTAGGGCCTCCTGGGGAACAACTAGCAGTCTCTTCCTTTGACCTCTTCCTGTTCATGGAATGATCTAGAGTTGGCTTTAGGCTGCCTCTCTGGGTCCCCAGGATAATCATGTTCTGCAAGTTTTTGCCTACAATGCTAGATGTAAGACACTGAAAAGGCTGTCCAGCCTCCTGTCCACTCTGAGTGACCTCTGAGGGCCCATGGTCCTTATTATATGGGGCCGATCTCAGAGCCCTGTGAACTTCCTTACCTGCAGTTAAGGGAGCAGGGAAAGGACTCTCTTGGTTGTGGATTGACTTTGTTGGTGTCACCTTTTCTCCCCAGCCTACGTGGAGGGTTTTTCTCATGAATTTGGCAGGGTTAGCTGCTGAGTCAGCCCAAGATTCATAAGAGCATAAGCAGGGAAAGGCAGACTGCAGAAGGGGCAAGGATTGGGCCTTTTTTATCTTAAAGAGATTGATGGGTTCAAGGATGTTGAGAGGCGGGCACCATCTGTGCCCAACTCAAAACCTTGAAATATGTGCTTCCAGTATCCATAGATTCCTAGGACTGAGAAAGAAAAGCTTCTGGGAAGTGTTTATGCTATATGCCTGACCTCCCAAAGATGCTAGATTTCCAGTTTCTGTGTGAGTAGCAGACATGGGCAAAGCATGGTTGGCAGCAAGCCAGGAATGGCTTACTCTCACAGAGATCTGGCCCTCAATAATTTGTTCCAACTTCCTGTTCAAATGAACTTTCAGAGTGTTATCTTGTTTCATTTTCGGGCCCCTTAGTAGGTAATTTTCTGAGTCAATCCCCAAATGCTTCACTGAATCACTTTTTGACTCCTCAGAGTCTGCTCCCAGAACTTTTACTGGAGAGTTTTCTGATCCCAGGGATGTATTGTATTTTGAGATTTTCAGGTCCTTGACCAGGTCCTTCCCCAGGTGGAAATCTGCCATGGTGAAGGCATGGAAGTTTCCTGAGCATCTGGTTCTTCCTGGGGGCTTGGTCTTCTTTACTTTCTTCCTACTTTCACCTGTATTTATGTAGGGCTGTGAAAATTCATGGTGGTTCTTTGCCTGACATGTCCCAGTTAATTTTCCCTGAAGATGCATTTGCTCCTGAGACTCCTGGATCCTGCCAGGTAGAAACCCCTGCTGTTGGATGAATCTCTCTTGGAGGTGTTGCTCCAGTTGCTCCTGGAGCTCAGGACTGATAAAATCCCCAGGAAGAATGGAGTTTGACTTGAGGAGCTGAGAGGCCTGACTGTCCTGGGGAAAGGTGGAATTACTAACAGCTTCCTGAGATCTTTTGACCATAAAGGGTAAAGAATTCTCACTTTCCAGTTGCTTCTTCAAAAAGTGAAGTTCCAAGGTTTGAATTTCTTTTGAGATAGGTGATTGGACCTCATCCTGGACTATTTGGCAGGATTCTTCACAGGCCTTAGTCCAAGAAGCAGAAGGTAATGTGATTGGGAGAGAGGACTGGGAATAGCCCTGGATTAGGACTGGAGCCATAGGTGGGATCCAGATTTGGGACATGGTAGGAGTTAAAGATTGGGATTGAGCCTCAGGGTGGAGCAAGGGCTGAGTCTGTAAAACCAAGGGGAATTCTTTAGACTGCATTTGAATTGGTAAGACATTAGAAATTCCATTGAATAAAACAGAAGGAAGTTCTAGTATGGAACCAGACACCCTGACAGTAGCCACCAGGGACTCGCTGTGCAGAAAGGGGAGACCCCAGAAGAGTTTGTTGCATTTTTGCTGTAAATACTTCTGAGGACCAAGACGCTGCTCTGGTTTGATAGCAGTGTTCCAGAAGGGTTGGGGATGTGTAATAAGTCTTTCATCGCTAAATGCTTTCAACATATTTAAAGAATTCAGGTTGTAGTCTGAACTCTTCTTTTCTTTTTCTTTCCAATTTCTTTTCAATTCCACTCTCTTTGTGATCTGCGTTTCCAGCAGTTTCTGGACATCAGAGTTGAAAAAAGCAGGGCTCCCAGCTTCCACCTGCCAGTTTGTGGGGCATTCCCAAGAAGGAGAGTGCAGTGAGTGGAAGGAAGTATGTTTTTGTGAGGATTCAAAATATTTTGAAGTAGAGATGCAGAAGGTCTTGGCAGTTGTCTGACACCAAGAGATGGTGGAAATGGGACAGCTTGTGGGGTCAGGGCCTGTGATTGCGGGGCAGAAGAGGCCAACCAGCAGTTGCCTGGAGATGGGCTCTCCTGGATCAGGCTCAATAGGAGTGCCATTGCCTTTGAGTCACACTGAGAAAGGATCACAGTGGCATCTTGCAGTGGTGAAGCAGAGAAGATTGCTGGAGGCTGAAGGGAGGCAAATGTATCAGGGGGTTCTGGTACGGTAGGCAAAAGCACAAGTAATGGGGGTGGAAGACTGTCCAGGGGAAGGGGTGGCTCTGGTAATGGAGAGATACATAGTGAAGGTAAGAGATCAGAAACTGAGGACGTCTTCAGGTCTGAGGTGACAGGTGGAGGAGGCTGGGTCAGAAGAGCTGTGGAAATGGAAGGGGACGCCACGGAGGCAGTAGTGTCTGGAGTCCCCACACGTGGTCCATGGGCTTCAGCAGGCCCTGTTTTGCATACCCCACCAGAGGAGTTTCGGTATTTCTGTTGACGAAGGCTGCCCTTGTCATGGAGCTTTTCCATGTAGCTGCAGGAGACAAAAGGACAAGGCTCCAGCCAGAAATGAAGGTCTAAAGAGACTGGCAGGCTAGAGTCACTTGTGGAGCACCCTGTACCACTCCACAAGATTTGACACCCTGAGGCCGGCAAGATGGTGGACTAGGCAGAAGGATTGCACAGACCCTCTTCAACAAAGAAAAGGGAAACCAATTAACACAGACACAGAAGATAATC
>NW_006922518.1:551012-556566 GCF_000298275.1 Orycteropus afer afer | reverse complement strand
AAAAAAGATTTGACACCCTGCTCTCCTTCCCCAAGGCTGTCAGTCATATTCCCTCCCTGCAGATGCTCTCCCTGCAGAGGCCCTCCAAGCCAGCCCAACCCAGTTGCTCTGCAATCCTGGGGTCAAATAGGATCCATAGTAGAAAGATAGACACAAGAGACAGAGAAAGGTTACTCACTTTTGCAGAAGCAAAATCAGGCCGCAAGCTTCATGTATTTCTTTCAGGCAACTTCTGCAAGCTGGAAATCAGGAGATCAGTTTATGATGTGCATGGTCTGGGGACTTTATAGGAGAGTGGAATGTCCTCCAGAGGACACTTTTGGGCAGTTAGAAACTAAGAGCACAAGTTTTAGAGTCCAAGGTCACATGATTGCTGACCATCATAGCAAGGCTCACACTGGTGTGAAGTGCTTTGCCATTTACAAACTTTGCCTGGCAACATTAAACAGCTTTTCCTAATTGGACCTTGATGTTCCACCTCCAAATCTACCACTTATCTGCTCCTCACATCTTACATTGCTCCCTAAAAGGCAGCACCACTGCCAGGCTTTATCCCACAGAAGGGCCCAGCATGGAATCTGAGAAGTTTCTGGGTTCTGATTCCCTACCCTGTAGCTTCACTCTCTGGGCCTTTTCCTGAGAAGGACATTCTCCAGCAACTCCTATCCTCCAAGACATGGGACCTCTGGGACAAGAGGGGTAAAGGTTAATGCTTGAGAGCTTGGTCGAATGGGTAGAATCTTACCTTTTACAGTATCTCTTTTGTTCTTCTTCTAGCTTCTCCTTCTTGTCTCCACTTGAGGCTGATATATAAGAAAAGAATGAGGATCTGGGACCCAATTCTCACTCTTCTCTATGATAAGCCACAGACATTCAGTATTCATGAATAAAATTACTTTCTACAATGAATTAATAGAGCTCTGTTCCCCACCTCTCCATTTATTCATTTTTATATTTCTTATGTGAGATCTGGCCTGGATTTCCATCACCATTCCTTGGCTCAGGAACTGTCAGGTAAGATTTTGCTTCCTGAGACCAGAGCTCAGTTCCAGCACCTGATCAGAGGTTCTCAGGGACTCAGCACTGCTCTCCAGATTAGGCCAGATACAAAGGGAGTTCTTGGCCCAGAGACACTGTAGGAAGGTGACTGATGAACCAGTAATGAGGGCTCTGGCCACCTAACTTTGTAGTAATCCAGTCCTTGGCCATTAAGTCACTGTATTTGGGATTTTTTCATGGAGCCCTCTACCACACCCAGCAAGATGGTCTGAGATTTTGAGAGAAATCTTAGTGCTCACTCTAGCCCTTGCCCTGCCCATCCTGTCCATAAAAGGCTGATCCATTCTTTCCTAAGATTTTCTATATCAAGAACCTATCTAGTTGATTTAGAAAATGGAAAAAGAAGTAGAAAAAATAATCAGTCCTAAGGTGCAGCTATTGTGCTCTCCCTGCCACCACCACAAATCCATAACAAAGAAGAGTGAAGGGAAGCAAAGACACATGGAAACAATTAGTCCAAAGGACTAATGTACCACGTGAACCCCAGTCTCCACTACCTTGAGACAAGAAAAGCTAAATGGTGACAGGCTTCCACTGCCGATGATTCTGAAAGGTATCACAATATCCTGCATAGAGTGGGAGAAAAAATATAGAACAAAACTCAAAAAAAAAAAAAAAAAAAAGACTGATCTGATAGAGACTGTTGAAACCCCTGAGACTATGGCCCTTAGATACCCTTCACATCTGGAACCTAAATCACCCCCATGATATAACTTTCAGTTTAACAATAGATAACCTTGTAAGCTGAACAATAACACCAAGGAGGTACATAGAACAGTCAACCATATGAGAACAAAAGAGCAGCACTTGCCTTGAGATAAAGCTCAGAAGGCAGGAAGGGACAGGAAAGAAGGAGACAAATGGAAACAGTAAACAAAAGGAGGAAGTGGGAAGAGTGCTGTTACATTGCAATCAATGTCATGAAACAAAATGTGTACGAATTGCTGAATGGAAAACCAATTTGCACTATAAACTTTAAACAAAATCACAATAAAGTTAACAACAACAACAAAGAATCAATCTCTATTGGGTGTGGGTCAAGGTTTCCTTACCATCTTGCTGTTTATATTTTTCTTAGGTGGTGGTAAGGGTTGATTACTTGGGAAGAAGAGGAGTAACAGGAGGAAGAGCACCACTCCACACAGGAAGGCCAAAATAATATCAGTGAGCCAGGAAGTGGAAGTGTATGTCAGCAATGTAGCACTAATGCTTTCCAAAGGAAAGAGATAATTCTCCATCTTCTGAACCCAACCGTTGTTCTCAGGCTACTGGACACTATGAGAACAGTCTGGCCTAGAAGTCCATGCCTGCATCATAGAGCCATGACCTCATCACAAAGGGTTTTAAATGGTGGGGGAGGGAACAACCAAGAAAACTGAACAAATAATCCCTCCCTCTATCATCCAGCTCTTGGGCCTTCTACATCGATGCACGTTTCTGTGGTCCTTCTAAATTCACCATATAATCCTGTCATAGATATATCTTAGTGTAATAATCTCCTGATGAGTCTACGTAGATCTTAGATGTTCCTTGGTTTCTTGGACATCTTGCCTTAAGCATGACCAATATCATGGGCTTTGAATATCTGAAGTTGTCTTTGGAATTTTTTGCTAGTTATTATGATATTTACTTTCCTTTTCCTCTCTGTCCTCAACTACAACTTTCTCAAATAATCCGTTTTGCCTTGCCTTAATCCTAGCATAAGACTGATTTTATACTAATTTAGCTTTATTAATTTTGAATAAAAAAGGTTAAATTTTGATACCTTTGACCAGAGGGACTTGTTTGCAAATTAATACTTATTAAAAAATACACAAAACTAAGTAAATATGAAGCAAATTGAAATGATCAAAATTTCAAAGGATACTGTCCTGATTCTCTAGTGTTCCTATAATAGACATACCACAAGTGGTTTTCTTTATTAAACAAGAAATAATTTATTCTCTTACAGTTTAGGAGTCTGGAAGTAAGAATTCAGAGTGCTGGCTCCCCTTGACTTTGAGCTTCACCTTTGCCTCTAATTTCTGACCTACTGGTGCTAGAGGCTTCTTTCAGACTCATGCAGCTACTGGCTGCTGAGGCTGAAAACCCCAAAGTAGACAGGTAAAATGGCACAATCTCAAAATCGGCAGGCTATATGGCAGGCATGGTACAGGTCCAGGAACAATCCCAAGATAGGTAGACTACATGGCAGGCCACTGGTTCCAGTCCAGGAACTAGAGATAAAGACTTGGCCAAATGCAGGATTCAAAATGTGCTAAGAAGTTAGAGATTTTCTCAAAACTTCTTGTATACTGAAAGCAGGCCACAGCCCAAAGGTAGTTTACTTAGCTGCTCGGAGTAGATTCCACCATGGATGTGATTACAATCTCACCATGGGGAATAACTATATCCAGCTGCCCAGCCACTCAAAAACATGGTCCAGCCAAGCTGACACAGAACCTTAACTACCACAGACACATTTTATAAGTTTCTGGCATTTTTGCTTCTGAAATTAATAAAAGACTGCACAAAAATTTTTGTAGTCTTTAAATATACACACATATATATATCCCCTTTGACAAGTCATTCCAGTTTTTTCAAATTTAATGATCAAACATTTCTTTCAATTCAAAAGACTTCCTTTAATATTTCTTATAAAGCAGCACTGCTAGGGGTAAATTCTTTCAGTATTTGTTTATCTGGCAGTATTCTTATTTTGCCTCATTTTTAAAGATAGTTTTCCTAGATATGCCTTTTTTATTTTTCATGAAAAAGTGCCCCAGTAATAACATAAACATATGCGTATAATGTGAACAGCATTTTCAGGAAACTAACGCACACAGGGGGCTATATGGTTTGCAAAACACTATAACATATACACTCTTGTATAAAAATATGGTAATATCCTTGTGTGACTTTTTTTTTTTTTTTTCATTTAGAGCTTTGAATATGTATCCCACTGCTTTCTTTCTTTCATTGTTTCTGATGGGAAGTCAGCTGTTGATCCTATTTTGGTCCCTTGTGTATGAAGCATGGTTTTCTTCTTGCTGTTTTTAAGATATTTCTCTGTCTTTCAATAGTTTGACTACGGATAACCTATGATTGGATGTGCTTGTTTTTATTTTACTGTGAGTATATCTGTAAATTAATGTTTTTCATTAAAGTGTGCAGTCATTACTTTTTCAAAATGTTTTCTTCCTCCCCCTTTCTTTCTAAAACTCTCATTTCACATTTGTTGGTGTACTTGATTAGGTCTAACAGGTGGGTTTTTTTTTTTTTTTTTCATTTTATTTATCTATTTTGTGATTTGGGTGAAAGTTTACAGAGGAAGTTCATTTTCCATTCAACAGTTCATACACATTTTGTTTCATGGCATTGATTGCAATCCCCATAATGTAATAGCTCTCTTACAACTTTCTCA
The DNA here is from genome assembly GCF_000298275.1 of Orycteropus afer afer. Classification (NCBI taxonomy): domain Eukaryota; kingdom Metazoa; phylum Chordata; class Mammalia; order Tubulidentata; family Orycteropodidae; genus Orycteropus; species Orycteropus afer. Next base: position 552,104 of record NW_006922518.1, on the reverse strand, counting down.
ATGTGAATACCTTTTCCCTGTGTCCTTCTTTCCTATGCTTTCCTGCCCTATGAGCTATCTTACTGTGCAAATGTTCCCTTCTGGTCTCCATAGTTGATTGTTCTAGGGAATGTACCTACCTGGTATAATTGTTCACCTTGTAGGCCTGTCTTACAGGAGTGAGATCAATTATAGGCACAAAGTATGACTAGGAGCCATAGTCTCAGGAGTTTCACCAGTTTCTATCAAGCCAGTAAGCCTGGTATACTTTTATACTTTTGAAATTTGTTACACATTTTTCTCCCAGTCTAGCCAGGATCTCCCATTTTGGTTCCTTTCTGAGTAGTTGACAGTGGTAACTTACGGTCTCAGGGTCATGTAGGCTGAGGTTCCCATGGTCCATTAGTCCCTTGAGCTCATTGTTTCCATGCATCTTTGGCTTTCTTCATTCTTTACTCCAGACGAGGGTAGGTCGATTGTTGCATCTTAAATGGCTGCTTGCAAACTCTTAAGACCTCAATCACTACTCACCAAAGAAGGATATAGAACAATGTTGTGTAATATATTATGCCAATTAAGCTTGACACTCCCTGCAACCATGGTCCTGAGCCAGCAGACCCAGTGACTCACTACTTCAAGGTATTTTGTTGTGGCTAAGAAGTTATCACAGCTTTGCTCCCTATTAGCTCTATTATGTACATGGATATTCTATAATTTCTACATACAAGCATATAGAAATATCATCTGCCAAGATTATATATGGTTATGGGTATATTCCTTTTTGCTTATCTATTCCTAATCATTTAGCCTATTTACATGCATATCCACCCATAGATTAATGTTTGTTTTTACTGATAATGCAGTATTGTGTATGGAAAAATCTCACAAGCCATTTTTACTCAATCTCTTCTCTTTGCTTTTCAAACTGCATAATTTCTACTAATCCATCTTCAAGGATACTAATTCTTTTTTCAAACATATTGAATGAACTGTTCAGCCCTTCTCATGATTTTTTTTTCATTTCAATTAATGCAGTTTTCAAATCCAGAATTTCAATGTAATTCTTTTTCTTAATATATATATATATATATATATATATATATATATATGTAT
>NW_006922518.1:538114-550912 GCF_000298275.1 Orycteropus afer afer | reverse complement strand
TGGTGGTTCAAACCCACCAGCCACTCCTCAGAAGGAAGGTTGGGCAATCCTACTTCCGTAGTGATACTGCCTCCAAAACCCAAGGAGGGGTCACTATGAGTCGGGGCCGACTTGACGGCACATAACAACAACAAAATTGTGATTGGGGTGAAAATTTATAGAGAAAATTCATGTTCCATACAACAGTTCACATATACTTTGTCTCATGACATTGATCACAATTTACCCCAATGCAACAGCTCCTCTCCCACTTCCTCCCAATAATTAACACTTCCCTGTGTCCATCCCTCCATGTACTCCTGCCCCCTGATCTGTCTCCCTGTGCATAAACAGCCCTTCTTTCTCCCATGATTGTTCTCTCCAAGGAGTGTATCTACCTCAGGTAAATGTTCAACTCATGTGCCTGTCTTTTGTTTGGCTGGAAGCCAAAATATGTGTGGTTGTTTAGTTTGTGTGTCAACTTGTCTGGGCCATGGTATTGGGTGGCTGAGCAGCTGGATGTAGTTATTCCCCATGATGAGATTGTAATCACATCCATGGTGGAATTTACTCCGAGCAGCTAAGTAAGCTACCTTTGGGGTGTGGCCAGCTTTCAGTATACAAGGAGAAGTTTTGAGAAAAGTCTCTAACTCCTTAGCACATTTTGAATCCTGCATTTGGCCAAGTCTTTATCTCTAATTCCTGGTTCAATTCCAGACCGACAAACCTGCTCATCCCCTTTTTTTCCCAAATGATTTTGAGTTTTGTTCCACATTGTGTTTCCTCTCTATCCAGGATCTCCTACAAAGATCCCCCTATGAGTGGTTGACAGTGGTAGCCGGGCACCATCTAGTTCTGGTCTCATAGTCATATAGGCTGTGAATCACATGGTGTACCAGTTGCTAGGACTAATTGTTTCCATGGATCTTTGGTTTTCTTCATTTTTCTTTGCGCTAGATGAGGAGAGACCCATCGTTGCATCTACATGGCTGCTTGCAAGCTTTTAAGATTCCGGTCACTACTTACTAAAGTAGGAAGGTGGAACAATGTTTTGTGTAGTATGTTATGCCAATTAAGCTTGATGCCCCCTGCGACTATAGTCCCGAGCCTACTGGTTTAACTACTTGGTCATTCTTGGTAGCTGACTGTGACCAAGAAGTGACTACAAACTTGTCCCTTGTCAGCTCTACTATGCACCTGGGAATTCTTATAGATCATACAAATACACTTATAGGACCATTGCCTGCCAACCTTATACATGGTTTTGGATGCACTCCTTGCTTCATAGACTACCTAATAGTTCAGCCTGTCCACCCATCTATTCACCCATATACCCATGTTTGCCTTCCTTGACAATGCAGTACTGTATGTGCAAAAGGGTTCATCTTTTTTGTCTGTATCTCCCAAGTACCTCTCTATATCTTCCTCTTCCTCAATGCCACCATGTTGATCACTCACATTTGGTACATTGCCATTCCCTTCACCCACATCAATACTTATCTCTACCTATCTAACAGTGTTCCCTACCCTCCCCTCCCATCCATGGTAATGAACAAATAAAATTTCCTTCCACAGATAAACCTTTTCTTGACTTTTACAATAACGGACTAATACAATATTTGTCCTTCTGTGATTGACTTATTTCACTCAACATAATGTCCTCCAAGTTCATCCATGTTATGCAGTGTTTTCTAGATTCTTCATTATTCTTTAGGGTTGCATAGTATTCCATTGTGTGTATGTGTCATAGTTTGGTTATCCATTCCACAGTTGATGGACACCTAGGTTGTATCCTTCTTTGGACTATTGTAAATAGTGCTGTGATGGGTGTGCATATGTCTGTTCTTGTCATGGCTCTCACTTCTTTAGGATATATATTTAGTAATGGGATGGCTCGGTCAAATGGTATTTCTAATTCTAACTTTTAAAGGAATCGCCATATTGCTTTCCACAGTGGTTGTACCTTTTTACAGTTCCATCAGCAGTGTATGAGAGTCCCAATCTCTCCACAACCTCGCCAGCATTTGTTATTTTCTCTCTTGTTGAACTTTGCTACGAATGCTGGGGCAAGATGTTATTTCATTGTTGTTTTTATTTGCATCTCTCCAATGGCTAATGATCATGAGCATTTCTTCATATGTTTGTTGGCTGCCTGAATATTCTCCTTGGTAAAGTGTCTATTCATGTTTCTGCCCATTTTTAATTGGATTAGTTATCTTTTTGTTATTGAAGTGTTGAAGTTTTCTAAAAATTCTAGAGATAAGTCCCTTGTCAGATATGTCATTGTCAAATTTTTTTTCTCAATCTGTAGGTTCTCTTTTGACTCTTTTGCAGAAGTTTTTGGAAGCACATAAAAATATAATTTTTAGAAGGCCCCATTCATCTAATTTCTCTTCTGCTATTTGTGCATTTTGGGTTATACTTGATAGTCTATTTATGCCATATATTAAGGTCCCTAAATTTGCCCCCAGTTTCTCCTTGAGGAACTTGATAGTTTTAGGTTTCACATTGAATTTTTTGATCCACCTGGAATTAGCTTCTGTGTATGGTGTGAGGTACAGATCTTGTTTCATTTTTCTGTAAATGGATATTCAGTTTTGCCAGTACTATTTATTAAACAAACATTCTCTTCCCCATTTAATGGATTTAGGCCCTTTGTCAAAGATCAGCTGACCATAGGTCAATGGATCTATTTCTGGGTTCTCAATTCTATTGCACTGGTCTGTGTGTTTGTCATTGCACCAATACCATGCAGTTTTGACTACCATGGCTGTATAGTAGATTTTAAGATCTGGGAGTGTGAGACCTCCTCTTTTGTTCTTCTTCTTCAATAGTGCTTTGCTTAGCTTATCCGAAGTCTCTTTCCTTTCCATATAAGTTAGTGATTGGTTTTTCCATCTCCTTAAAACATGTTGATGGGATCTGGATAGGGATTGCATTGAATGTATAGATTGCTTTTGGTAGAATTGACATTTTCACAATGTTCAATCTTCCTATCCATGAACATTGTACGTTCTTCACTTATGTAGATCTCTGATAGTTTCTTGAACTAGTTTTTATAGTTTTCTTTGTACAGGTCTTTTATGTCCCTGGTAAGATTTATTCCCAAGAATTTTTATTTTTTTGGTAGCTATTGAGAAGGGTATTGATTTCCTTATTTCTTTTTTCAGCAATCTGTTTGCTGGCGTAGAAGAATCCAAGTTACTTTTTGATGTTGATATTGTGTCCTTTCACAATTTTAAATCTCTCAATGAGTTCCACTAGATTTTTGATTGAGTCTCTTGGGTTTTCTAGGTATAGGATCATATCATCAGCAAATAGGGATAGTTTGACTTCTTCCTTACCAATTTGGATGTTTTTGATTTCCCTTTCTGGACGTATGGCCCTGGGTAGGACTTCCAGTACAATGTTGAATAGAAGTGGTGATAGAGGACATCCTTTTCTGGTTCCTGTTTGCAAGAGAAATGGTTTCAGTCTCTCTCAATTGAGAATAATGTTGGCTGTTGGTTTTTCATAAATGCCCTTTGTTATGTTGAGGAATGTCCCTTCTATTCCTATTTTGCTGAGAGTTTTGATCAAGAATCGGTGTTGGATTTTATCAAATGCCTTTTCTGCATCAATTGATATGATCATGCAATTGTTTTCTTTATGTGGTGGATGACTTTGATTGTTTTTCTAATGTTGAACCATCCTTGCATACCTGATATGAACCCCACTTGGTCATAATGAATGATTTTCTTGATATGTTGTTAGCGTCTATTGGCTAGGATTTTATTGAAGATTTTTGGATCTATATTCATGAGGGATATTGGTCTGCAGTTTTCCTTTTGAGTGATGTCTTTGCCTGGTTTTGGTGTCAAGGTTATGCTGGCTTCATAAAATGAATTAGGGAGAATTCCATCCTTTTCTATGTTTTGGAATAGTTTGAATAGGATTGGTGTCAGTTCTCTGAATGTTTGGAAGAATTCTCTGGGGAAATCATCTGGGCCAGGACTTTTTTTAGTTGGTATCTTTTAATGACCTGTTCAATTTCTTCTTTTCTGATGGGCCTGCTCAACTTTTCCACATCAATCTGTGTTAGTTTAGGTATGTGGTGTGTATCTAGGAATCTGTCCATTTTGTCCAGATTTTCAAATTTGTTGGAGTACAGTTCTTCATAGTATCCTGATATTATCCTTTTATTTCAGTGGATTCTGTTGTGATGTCACCCATTTCATTTCTTATTCATGTTATTTGTATTCTCTCCCTCTTTTCCTTTGTTAATTTTGCCACTGGTTTGTGAATTTTATTAATCTTTTCAAAAAACCAACTTCCGGTTTCGTTGATTTTTTCTGTTGCTCTACTATTTTCGGTTTCATTGATTGCTGCTCGAATCTTATTTCCTTTCTTCTGGTGACTGTGGGCTTTTCTTGCTGTTCTTTTTCTAATTGTTGAAGATGTTGGTTTAAAATATTGATTTTGGCTCCTTCTCTTTTGATGTGTGCATTTACTGCTGTAAATTGGCCTCTGATCACTGCTTTTGCTGTGTCCCAAAGATTTTGGTATGTTGTGTTTTCACTCTCATTGAATTCAAAGAATTTTTGTATTTCAATTTTTATTTCTTCTCTTACTCAGTCTTTCTCAAGGAGGGTGCTATTTAGTTTCCATGTGTTTACTCTTTTTTTGATCTTCCTATTGTTGATCTTCTTTTGATCTTTTTTTGATCTTCCTATTGTTGATTTCTAATTTGATAGCATTATGATCTGAGAAGATGCTTTGCAGCATTTCAATATTTTTAAATTTATTAAGGCTTGCTTTATGGCCTAACATATGGTCCATCATGGAAAATGTTTCATGTGCACTGGAAAAGAACATATATTGTGCTGTTGTTGGGTGAAGTGCTCTGTAGATATCTATAATGTCAAGTTGGTGGATTGTATTGTTTAGCTCTTCTGTATTTTTGTTGAGTTTCTTTACAGATGTTCTATCTTTCATGGAAATTGGTGTATTAAAATCTCTCACTATGACTGTGGAGTCATCTATTTGGCTTTTCAACTCTTTTAAAGTCTGATTTATGGATTTTGAGTCCCTTTCATTGGGTCCATAGATGTTTATTATGGTTATATCTTCTTGTTCAATTCATCCTTTAATCAATATATAATGTCCTTCCTTGTCTCATATGATGGCTTTTGTCTTGAAGTCAATTTGATCAGAAATTAATATTGCCACTCCTGCTCTCTTACTGTTGCCATTTGCTTGACATCTTTTCCAACCTTTGATTTTTAGTCTATTTTTGTCTTTATCTCTAAGGTGTGTCTCTTGTAGACAACACATTGACGGGTTTTATTTTCTTATCCAATCTGCAACTCTCCATCTCTTGAGTGGTGCATTTAATCCATTAACGTTCAGTGTAATTATTGACAAGTATGATTTTATTGCTGTCATTTTGTTATGTGTTTTTTCATGGTGTCCCTTGTTTCTTTGTTCCATATTATTTTCTGTGGTGAGCTTATTATGTTTATGAATTGTCTTATCATTTCCTTTGTTACTGTTGTTTTAGTATTTGCTAAATATTTGTGCTTGTCCTCTTTTTTATTGTGATGTGAAGGTTTATTGTTTTTCTTTGAGGTTACCTGTGATTTATCATTTTCTCTCTGAGTTTAGAATGGTCCATTCTATCTTGAGACTCTCCTGACTTCCTAACCAATTAGAAGTTCTCTAATTAGATAGTATTTTCCATCTTTTTGGTTTGTAGTTGTTCTCATTTACCAATTGTTGTCTCTGGTTCCCTGTTTACAATCTTGTAAGCTTATTTTACTTTGTATATGTCCAGAGTTGTGGTTTCTGGGTTATATCATCTTGTTTATAATGGTCTGTTGTTGTTTGCTATTTTTGGTTCTCTGTTTAAAGGACTCTGTTTAGTATCTCTTGTAATGTTGGTCTGGTTATAACATACTCCCTTAGCTTCTGCTTATCTGGAAATCTCCTAATTTCACCATCATATTTGAGGGACAATTTTGCCGGGTATATAATTTTTTCATTGAAAATTTTTCTCTTTTGGGGTTTTATGTATACCCCCTTGCCTTATCACTTGCATGGTTTCTGCTGAGAAATCAGAGCTTATTCTTACTGGTTGTCTTTTGTAAGTAACTTTTTGTTTTTCCCATGCTGCTTTCAGGATTCTGTTTTTGTTTTTGTTTTTCATGAGTTTGATGGTAATATGTCTTTGTGTTTTTCTCTTGGGGTTTATCCTGTTTGGGTTCATTGGACTTCCTGAATGAATATATTCTCATCTTTCATCATATCAGGGAATTTCTCTTCCAACAAATCTTGGACAATTTTCTCAGTGGTTTTATTTTTCTCTTCATGTTCTCGAATTCCAATGACATGTAGGTTACTCTTTTTGATGATAGCTCACATGAACCTTAGGCTTTCTTCATTTTGTTTTACTCTCTTTTCTAATTGATTCCTTTCCATAGAAGTATTCAAGTATTAGTCTTCAATCTCATTAATTCTGTCTTCCATTGCATCAATTCTTATCCTTTGTCCTTTCAATATGTTATCTAATTCTGAAAATTTAGTATTAATCTTGATTTCTATCTGTAGATTTAGAATCATTTCTAATTTTTCATTTATTTTGTCATTTTGTTCTTGTATTTTCTTCCAAAATTCTTCTAGTGTGTTTTCTGTGTTCTTTGGTCTGTCTCTCAACCTTTGAAGATACCTAAATATAATTCATTTGAATTCCTTTTCAAAGAGTTCCAATGTTTCTTCTTCCTCTGGGATGTGTTCTGGGTCTGTATCCTGCTCCCTTGTTTCTACCACGTTATTTTGCTTCTTTGTGTGGACTGTGATGATCTGTTTTCTCCAAGACATCATGGTTTTGTTGTATTTAGGTCTCTGTTAAATGTTTGTGAAGAGCAGCAAGAGTGTGCAAAGCTCTTCTTGGTGGTTGTTTATCATTGACCTATTGGTGGAGAAGGAAGTGGTGGCTCTCACTCAGTAAGTAAAACTGCAGGATGTGTGGGTGTAGCTGTGTTGTATGGGGACTGTTGTCTCCAACTCAGTTAGACAAAAACAACAATTGAATAATCACAAAAAAAAAAAAAAAAAAGCAAACGGACAAAACACACACTGTGTAATCACACAGGAACAGTAACCAAAAAATGAAAAAAACAAAAGGGAAAATAAAATAATAAAGCAATATCTGCGGAGAGGGAAAGAAGAGAAAAAAGGTAGAGAAGGAGAATAGTGAAGAGAAAATGGGAAAATTCAAAAAGAAAAATAAGGAAAGGGGTAATCATGAGAAAGAAAAAAAATTGCAACTTGGAACTGGAAAATGAAAAAAAGCTGAAAACTAAAACCTGGGAGGGAAAGAATAAAGAATAATAGTAAAAAGGACAAACATAATAATAATAATAATAATAGTTTTAAAACATAGAAAAAAAAAACTACAAAAGAGAAAAAAGAAAAAAATTATATTGGGGTAAGGTGGGGCAGGACGCCCAGGCTCCATCTGAGCACACAGACTACAATGGAATTCCTGCTGGCCCAGAAGATGGGTGGGAGTGAGGGATGGCCTCACCTTTGTTCTCCAAGAGGGTGTGGGGTATAAGAGTAACAAGGGGAATGTGGCACCTTTCCAGTCATCCACGTCTGGAATGTCCTTGCAGTTCTCAGAAAGTGGAGCCTGTTCTTAAGTCCCTGGAATCTGGGAGAATGCTGTTGCTTTGAATATACAAAATGGTCAAACCACTTGTAAACATTCAAAATGGCTGCACTCTCTGGACAGTTAAAAATTGACAGCTTAGCTCGCCTTCCTCTCCGCTGATCTCCCTTTTATTTACCAGCCACCAGAATAGTCCTCTGTGTAGTTCCTGGCTATCAGGGCTGATCTTTAGGTTAATTCTTAGGTCCAGCCACCACTTGGCAATATCCAAGCTGGCCATGCCATCAGGATCACTGTCCAACCACAGCTCTGTATGTTTACTTTTCTGGTATTTTCATGCAAATTCTTCTGCTAGTTGGAGATTAGTCCACTTCTATATCCTTCCCTTCAAGACTCAGGGGTCCAGGATTATCTTCTGTATCTGTGTTAATTGGTTCTCCTTTTCTTTGTTGAAGAGGATCTGTGCAGTCTTTCTGCTTGTTCTGCCATCTTACTGGAACTCCCTCAATGTAATTCTTTTTTAAAGTTATTTTTACTCCTTATTGTTTTTCCTTATTTGCTGTTTCATTGTCATTATCTTACTGTTGTTAGATGCTATCAAGTCATTTCCAATTCATAGTGACCCTATGTACAACAGAATGAAACACTACCTGGTCCTGTGCCATCCTCACAATCTTTATTATGCTTGAGCCCTTTGTTGCAGCCACTGTGTCAGTCCATCTCACTGAGTGTCTTCCCCTTTATCACTGACCCTCCACTTAACCAAGCATGATATTCTTCTCCAGGGACTGGTCCCTTCTGATAACATGACCAAAATATGTAAGATGAAGTCTGACCATTCTTACTTCGTAGGAGCATTCTAACTATACTTCTTCCAAGACAGATAGAGCAGTTCTTCTGGCTGTACATGTTTTCAGTATTCTCTAACACCACAATTTGAATGCTTCAGTTCTTCTTTGGTCTTCCTTATTCACTGTCCAGTTTTCACATGCATATGAAAAGATTGCAAATATCAGGGCTTGGGTCAGGTGCCCCTTAGTCTTCAAAGAGACATCTTTGCTTTTTAACACTTTAAAGGGGTCTTTTGAAACAGATTTGCCCAGTGCAATATGTCTTTTGATTTATTGACTGCTGCTTCCATGGGTATTGATTGTGGACTCAAGTAAAATGAAATCCTTGACAACTTCAATCTTTTCTCCATTTATCATGATGCTGCTTACTGGTCCATTTGTAATAGTTTTGTTTTCTTTATGTTGAGGTGTAATTCATACTGAAGACTGTAGTCGTTGATCTTCCTCATTAAATGCTGCAAGTCATCATCACTTTCAGCAAGCAAAGCTATATCATTTGCATATCACAGGTTGTTAATGAGTCTTCCTCCAATCCTGACTCTGAGTTCTTCATACAATCCAGTTTCTCATATTATTTGCTCAGCATGCAGATTGAATAAATATATTGAATGGATACAACCTAGATGCACATCTTTCCTGATTTTTAACCATGCAGTATCCCCTAGTTAGGTTTAAATGACTACCTCTTGGTGTACATTCAGGTTCCTCACAAGCACAATTAAGTATTCTGGAATTCCTATTCTTCTCAACGTCATCAATAATTTGTTATGCACACCATCAAAGGCCTTTGCATAGTCAATAAAACACAGGTAATCATCTTTCTGGTATTGTTTGCTTTCAGACAAAGTCTATGGGACATCAGCACTGATATTCCTCATTCCATGTCTTCTGAATCCAGCTTGAATTTCTGGTAGTTCTCTGTCCATATACTTCTGCAATGGTTTTTGAATTATCTTCAACAAAATTTTATCAGTATGTGATATCAATGATATTGTTTTATAATTCTGCATTCTGGTGGATCACTTTTCTTTGGAATGGTCATAAATATGGATCTCTTCCAGTCAGTTAGTCAGGTAGTTATCTTCTAAGCTTTTCTGGTATAAATGAGTAAGCGCCTTCAGCATTCCTGTTTGTTGACATATCTCAATGGGTATTCCATCAAGTCTTGGAGTCCCATTTTTTTTTTTTTTCCTTTCTTTCTTTTGCCAAACCTTTTGTGCAGTTTGGCCTTCTTCCTTCAATATCATTGGCTCTTTATCATATGCCACCTCCTGAATTGTTTGAAGGTCCAACCAGCTCTATTTGGTACAGTGACTGTGTATTCCTTCCATCTTCTTTTGATGTTTCCTACACCATTCAATATTTTGCCCTTAGAATCCTTCAATATTGCAACATGAGGCTTGGATTTCCCTTCAGTTCTTTCAGCTTTATTTTTATTTTATTTTAAGGGTTTGTTTTACATTCAATGTTACATGTACATTTAGTTTCATTCCCCATTTACCATGCCCAACCCTAACCCAGTCTTCTCCCCTCCCTGCCCAGTAACCCTCCCCCTGTGCCCCTCATAGTTATGCACTCCTATTTGTCCTGAATTTCCTCCATGTGAATATTGCCCCTCTGGTGCACATGGTCTATTGCTCTAAGGGATGTATTTCTGTAGAGAATGTGGATGCATCACCCTGGGTTGAGTGGTCTGCATGTACATCTTGTTAACTATTGGGCTGAGAGCCAGTCCCAGGAGTGAGTTTTATTCCAGGCCCAGAATGTTTCCCAAGGCCATAGTATTGGGGGTCTCATCAGACTCCATCCAACCAGTACTTCTGGTCATTATTGAGTTTTTGGATTTTGTTCCATGTTTGCCCTCCCTCTCTATACAAGACCTCCAGATTTGATCCTATCCTGAGTGGTTGGCATTGGTAGCTGGGCACCATCTAGTTCTTCTGGTCTTGAGAGCATTGTGTCCTAGGGCTGATTGCTTCCAAGTGCCCCCCCCCCTTTTTTCACTCTTCTTCACTTCCCACAATAGGAGACCATTAGCTGCATCTTAGGAGCTCAGGTACACTTGACTGCTAACCAGAAGGCTGGTGGTTCATACCCACCAGCCACTCCTCGGAAGGAAGATGAGGCAATCTACTTCTGTAGTGATACTGCCTCAGAAACCCAAGGAGGGGTCACTATGAGTCGGGTCTGACTCAACAGCACATAACAACAACAACAACAGCTGCATCTTAGATGGCTGCTTAAAAGCTTTTAAGACCCCAGTAATTACTCACCAGTGTAGGATGAGGAACAAGGCTTTTATGTATTATGTTGTGCCCATTGAGTCTGGTGTCCCCCAGTACCGTCCTGAGACAGTAGATCTGTTGAAGCTCTCTCCCATAGTGTCTGGGTATCTGTGAGGGATTACTCTATCTTTCTTCTATTGTTTCTGTAAGGATTGCAGGTATTTTGTAACACTGGTATCTGTGCAAGATTAGTCTGCATTGAATCTAACCTTGGTCTAGAGTATACTTCTGTTCACTGACCCCCATCTGATCCTCTCAGGTGTTTATGTATTTACCTGTAGCCTGGTGTTTGGTGTTAATGCTAATGGAGTATTGTGGGCGTAGTGTTTGGTATTAGCATCTGTCATCTATTTCCTATGTACAAAGTACTGTGTCCTCCCATTTCCTAATGTTATCATGGTTGTCACAGACTCTTTCCATATATCTCTCCCCTTACCCACATCAGCACATGGGTCCCATTTAGCTTGGAATTAATCCCTCCCTTTCCCTCCTCACTCCAGTAACCTATAAAGTGAGTCCCTTTTTGCAAGCAAACCCTTCTTTGTCTTTTTACAGTAATGGGCTCATACAGTTTTTGTCCTTCTGCGATTGACTTATTTCACTCAGCATAATGTTCTCCAGGCTCATCCGCATTGTGAGATGATTTACGTATCCCTTGTTGTTCTTTAATGTAGCATAGTATTCCATTGTGTGCATGTACCATAGTTTGGTTATCCACTCATCCACTGATGGGCATTTAGGTTGTTTCCATCTCTTTGCTGCAGTGAATTGTGCTTCGGTGAACATAGCTGTACATATGTCTGTTCATGCACTGTCTCTCACGTCTTTAGGATATATTCCTAGGAATGGAATTGCTGGGTCAAATGGTATTTCTATTTTCAAGTATTTAAGGAAACGCCATACCATTTACCACAATGGTTGTACCATTTTACAATCCCACCACTAGTGTACAAGAGTTCCAATCTCTTTGCAACCTCACCAGCATTTATTTTCTGTCCTGTTGAACTTTGCTATTATTGCTGGGGTGAAATTATATCTCATCATTGTTTTGATTTGCATCTCACTAATGATTAAAGATCACAAGCAATTTCTCATGTGTTTGTTGGCCTTCAGTATATCGTCTTTGGTGAAGTATCTGTTCAAGTTTTTTGCCTATTTATGAATTGGGTTGTTTGTCTTTTTGGTGTTGAGGTGTTAAAGTTTTCTATAGATTTTGGAGATAAGTCCTTCAACAGATATGTCATAAGCAAATATTTTCTCCCAATCTGTAGGTTCTCTTTTTACTCTTTTGACGAAGCCTTTCAATGCACATAAGAATTTAATTTTTAAAAGATCCCAGTCATCTAGCTTCTCTCTTACCTCCTGTGCATTCTGGGTTATGCTTGATAGTCTGTTTATGTCATAAATTAGGGCCCCTAGATTTGCCCCTATTTTATCTTTGAACAATTTTATAGGTTTGGGTTTATATTTAAGTCTTTGTTCTAACTTGAGTTTGTTTTTATGTATGGGGTGAGGTATGGGTCTTGTTTCATTTTTCTACAAGTAGATATCCAACTTTGTCAGCACCATTTGTTAAAAAGACTCTCTTCCCCATTTAATGGGTTTTGCACCTTTGTCAAAGATCATTTCTCCATAGACAGATGGGTCTTTATCTGGACTTTTGATTCTGTTCCATTGGACTATCTATCATTGTACCAATACCATGCTGTTTTGACTGCTGTGGCTGTATAGTAATTCTTAAGGTTCAGGAGTGTGAGACCTCCCACTTTATTCATCTTCTTCAGACGTATTCTGCTTATCTGAGGTCTCTTTCCTTTCCATATGAAGTTAGTAATTGGTTTTCCCATGTCCTTAAAAAAATTGTTGGAATCTGGATCAGGATTGTGTTAAACATGTAGATTGCTTTAGGCAGTATCGACATTTTCACAATATTCAATCTACCTATCCATGAACAAGGTAGATTCTTCCAATAATGTAGTGCCCTTGTTGTTTCTTGTAGCAGTGTTTTCTAGTTTTTTTTTTTTTTTTTTGTATA
>NW_006922518.1:534703-537009 GCF_000298275.1 Orycteropus afer afer | reverse complement strand
TTTTAATGACTTGTTCAATTTCTTCTTTTGTTATAGGTCTGTCCAAGCATTCTATCTCTGAATGGGATAGTTTGGGTAGGTCTTGTGATTCTATAAACGTGTCCATCTCTTCTAGGTTCTGCAATCTGTTGGAGTACAGTTTTTCATAATATTCTGTCAATATCTTTTTTATTTCAGTTTGTTCTGTTGTAATGACACCATTTTCCTTTGCAATTCTTGTGATTTGGATTTTTTCTTTCTTTTCTTTTGTTAAATTTGCCAATGGCTTATCAATTTAGTTAATCTTTTCAAAGAACTAGATTTTTGTTTTGTTGATTTTCTCTACAGTTGTTTGTTTTCTGTTTCATTTATTTTTGCTCTGATCTCTATTATTTCCTTATTTCTAGATACTGTATGATTCTTTTGTTGTTCATTTTCTAGTTGTTTGATTTGATGAGTTAGAGTGTTGATTTTGTTTCTTTCCTCTTTTTTCATGTATGCATTTATTGCTATAAACTGTCTTCTGAGTACTGCTTTTGCTGCTTTTGTTCTGGTTTAGGTATGATGTATCTTCATTCTCACTTTTTCTAGAAAGTATTTTTTTATTATTTCAGTGTTTATTTGTTCTGTTACCCAGTAGTTTTTGAGCAGTGAGTTGTTCAGCTTCCATATGTTTGATGCTTTTTCCTTGCTCTTCCTATTATTAATTTCTAATTTTATAGCATTGTCATCTGAGAAGATGCTTTGTAGTATTTCAATGCTTTTGAATTTATTGAGGCTTGTTTTATGTCCTAACATACAATCTATTCTGGAGAAGGATCCATGTGCACTGGAGAAGAATGTGAATTGTTCTTTTGTTGGGTGAAATGCTCTGTGTATGTCTACAAGGTTGAGATGGTTGATTGCATTGTTGAGTTCTTCTGTATCTTTGCTGAGTTTTTCTCTAGTTGACCTGTCCCTTTTTGAAAGTGGTGTGTTAAAGTCTCCTACTACTATCATAGAGTTGTCTAGTATCCCTTTTAATTCAATTAATATTTGCTTCATGTATTTTGGAGCACTTTCATTGGGTGCATAAATATTTATTATCATAACATCTTCTTTGTCAATTGACCCTTTCAGCATCATATAATGTCCTTCTTTGTTTCTTATATGTCTTTCACCTTAATGTCTATTTTATCAGAAATTAATATTGCTACTCCTGCTCTTTTTTTGGTTTCTATTGGCTTGATATAATTTTTCCATTCCTTAATTTTTAATTTGTTTTTATCTTTGTGTCTAATGTGGGTCTCTGTTAGGCAGCATATCTATAGGTCTTTTTTTCTTATCTAGTCTGCCACTCTCTTTCTCTTGATAGGTGCACTTAATCTATTCACATTGAGTGTAATTAGTGATAGGCATGAATTGATTGCTCTCATTCTATTGTGTTTTTTTATTGTGTTGTTGGTATTTCCTTGGTCCATATACTTTTCTGTGCTGAGTTTGGTTTGTTGGCTAATGCTTTCTTCCTTTTTCTTTATTGTGTGTGTTTTTTTTTTTTTTTTTTAATATTTAACCTGTATGTTTCCTTCCTTCTGGATTTGCTTAGGGGGATTGTTAATTTTCTCTGTGGTTACCTTGGAGTATATTCTTATGTCTACATTTTTAGAACAATGTGTACTGTGAAGACATTGTCCTGTTTTCCTCTCCATTTGGAAGATTGTACCTAGAAGTTTTATTCCCTCTAATAGGCTAGTTGCTGTTGTCATGTGGTGATTGACGTCCTTTGTGTTTAGTGTACAATGTTTTATGGTCTTATTTTCAGTTTCTATTTCTGATTTGGTTTTAAGGTTGATGCCATGTATCCTGATTTTGTTCATCACTGTTGTGGGTTCTCTATTGGAAGGACTTCCTTAAGCTTTTCTTGTAGGGTTGGTCTGGTTTTCACAAAATCCCTTAATCTTTGTTTGTCTGAGAATGCCTTGATTTCGCCCTCATAATTGATGGATAATTTAGCTGGATATAGAATTCTTCGTTGGAAGTTCTTTTCCTTCAGTGTTTTATATAAGTTGTCCCATTGCCTTTTTGCTTGCACGGTTTCTGCTGAGTAATCAGAGCCCAGCTTAACTGTTTGATTATTATAAGTGGTATTTCTTTTCTCCCAGGCAGCTCTCTCTCTCTCTTTTTTTTTTTTTTTTTTTTTGTCTTTGGTTTTGGAGAGTTTGATTATAATATGCCTTAGTGTTTTTCTCTTGGGATCTATCTTGTATGGGGTTCTATTAGCTTCTTGGACAAATATATTTTCTTCTTTCATGATATGGGGGATGGTTTTTTTTGTTAGAATGTCTTCC
>NW_006922518.1:526877-534240 GCF_000298275.1 Orycteropus afer afer | reverse complement strand
TTGTTGTTGTTGTTTGTTTGTTTGTTTTTGTTTGATTTGAAGTTGCCTGTTCTTTCCTAGACATTTTGAGGTTGTTTTAACTGTTGGTTATGCATTGATTTGTTTTGTCTTGGTTTTATGGTTTAATATTTTGAACAGGTGAAGATGATGTATTTTATTTTTTTAGTCATTAATTCATGTATGCAGGGTTGCTCTGCAGTATTCTTTGAGATAGTGGAATCACTGTGTGGAATGTGGATATGGGTTTCTATTAGTCTTAAAGAGGGTTTGGAGTTCAAACTGGGAGGTATTATGGTGGCTGAATGTGGTTTCTTCTATTGGATAAATGATGTTATTGTCAGAGATGGTGGGAGTGGAAGAGCAGAAAAAGGAAAGTTCCCTGTTGGTAGGGGTGGTTTCTAGGGCTTTGAGTGGGCTGCTAATGATGACATTGTACTGTTATTCATAGGTCCACAGCTCAATCTCAGCAAAGACTCCAGTTGTGAGGGGGTCTCCACCTTCTGTCAGGCTCAGACATATGCAAAAATCCCACTGCCAAGGCCCCTTGGAGCCAAAAAGCTGACCCAACACAACTGCCCAGCTCTGTGATCCACCTAAGGTGTTCCTCTCTCTGGGCCTGCTCACCCGCAGAACACGCCCAACTGGCCCAACAGGCTCAGACCATGATCCACTGCAGGAGGTCCTCTTTAGGTCCGCCCACCTGTGGCACCAAAGATCTGCTCTGTTTCAGCTGCGCTGGAGTCAGGAGAGTGCCTGCTAGTAATCTGTGGTTCCAATATCACTGATAAAGTCAAATGCAGGCCTCTTAGTGCCACTAAGCTGACCCAAGCCTGATCAGTGACTTGCTGCGGGGACACCACCCTGGGCCTGCCCTCCTGTAGCATCAGTAGACTCTCTGCTCAAGTTTCAGTGGCACTGGATGTGCCTGTTTGCACCTAGCCAACCCAAGTTACTGATAAAATCAGGTACTGAAGGTAGATCCTTGGAGTGATCACTGGTGTGCTGGTGTGGTTGCTGGTATGCTGGTGTGGTGTGTCTTCTTGCTCAACCCAGAGAGGTCTTGGATGGCCTTTCTTGCCTGCTGGTATGCACCACCACCACCCCACCCAGGGAAGCCTCTGATGGCCTTTCTCAGCTGCCTGTCAGTGCTCCACAGGATAGATCTTCTGATCTTGCTATTTTTTTTTTTTCTCCCTGGTCTCTTTCTCCTTTCTAATTCTAGTCCTCTGAGTTCGGTGCACTCTGACTCAGTGAGCTTCTCAGAGCACCAGGATTCCTAATTCAAACTGCTATACCTAGTTTTTCAAGCACTAAGATGCTAGAGGGAAATAGTGTGGTGATCATTGACAAGACTTCATTTTGAATTTGCAGAGGCAGTTTTAATCCTGGTGTGGTGTATTCATGCTCCCTTGCTTCTCAGTTTCACCACAGTAGGTATGGACAGCAAGACTTCACAGAGTCTTTTCCACTTTTTGGTGAGGTCCTTAGGATTCCAGGCCTTCACATAGTTCCAAATCCCAGTTCACCCATGTGTAAAGGGACCTCAGGAAGTGGGTGGTATTGTTGAAAAAAGGTATTAGCCTCCCACAGCATCTGTAAAGTCTTTCCTGTTATCTGCAAATATTGCTTTATAAGCAGGTTACTTTTTTCATGAATATCCCCAGCCACTAGACACACACAAGCATTGGTACAATTTTCTTTCTTTCTTTTTCTTTTTAACATTTTCACAGTGTGATTTAGTGACTTTTTCAAGGTCACAAAGATAGTAAGTGGCCAAGTCAGGATTTTTCTAACATTGATACAATTTAAATTGAAACAAAACAAAACAAAACACTGCTATAGAGTCAATTCCAACTCATAGTGACCCCCATTGGCTTTCTAAGGTGGTAAATATTTATGGAAGTAGATTGCCCCATTTCCTTCCATGAAACAGCTGGTGGGTTTGAATTGTCAACCTTCTGGTTAACAGTCAAATACATTAGGCACTGCACCACCAAAGCTCATTTTTATTCTTTTGTTCATGTCATTCTTTTTACACTAGTGGGTTCCTGTACACCATCTCAAAGGGACTTACCTTCGGTTTTGTTTTGGGAGCAACTTTGATTCTGAACAGGGTCATGGGGAGGATTTTTACCCAATTCAATATATTTTTATGACATTAATTATGTAAGTTCTCAAAGATTGATTCATTTTTCTACTTTACCATGCGATTGGAGTGTCTAAGCAGCATGAAATTTCACTCGATGCTCAAATGTTGAGACATCAACTGGGTTATCATGCCAGTGAAATGGATTCTGTTGTTGCTTCCAATCATCTGGGGAATTTCAAACCTAGGACCAATATCTTCCAATAATCTTTTGGCCACTTCGTGGCTTTCTCAGTCCTGAAAGGGAAGGGCTTTAGAATCCATGCATATCATCACTTTTTTTACCCCATGCTATCCATCTTCAATTCTGCGATCATGGCGATCAGCTCAGGGGAGTGCTTATGCTTCCAAGACCTTAGTAAGCCTGACAATTGTGTAATCCATCTTCCATTATCCATTCTTCTGTCTATGAAACAAGAGAGATACAGTGGCTGGTCAGAGAGATCTGGCCTGCTGGGCATACACCAGGTTGAGGGTCCTTACACAAGCATGAAGAATGGGGTCTCCTTGAGGCAAAGTGGGCAGCAGGTTAGCCAGGTTCATGCTAGTTGCTGGTTAGATTTGCACACTTAAGTTGTCCACTAAGGAGGCCTGATATTGAGTAAGACAGCCAGCAGGTGGCTCTTTGGACTAGGACTGTCAGGACAGAATGAGCACTGTAAACCTAGATAGTCTGTCTTAAGGTTAGCTTGTCAGCTGCTTTCAGCATCTTCACTGTTGCTGCCATTGCCTCAAAGTAGGCAGGCTAGCCCTGTGTCACTGGATCTAAAGTTTTGGAGAAGTATGTCATAGGCCTTCTTCAAGAGCCCAAGAACTGAGTAAAAACTCTGGCCTCTATTCCCTGATGCCCATGTACAAACACATCAAAAGATTTATGCAAATTTGGCTATCTTAATATGGGGGCCTCCAGTAAGTCTTGCTTTAATTTATCCAAGGCTTGTTACTCTAGTTTCCCCATAAAATAGAGACAGTCTCTTTTTCTTTCCAGGAGGGAATACAAAGGTTTTGTCATGAGTCCAAAATTAAGTATTTAAATCTGACAAATTTCTGCCATACTCAGGAATCCTCTAAGTTGTTTCTGTGTCTGTAGTGGGGCTAGCTGGCAAATGGCTTGCTTTCTCTCCAGTTACAATTCCCTTGTCCCTTACTGATGACAAACCTCAAATATGTCACTTTCTTTTGGGCTGTCTGGGCTTTAGTCTGAAAGACTCAATAGCACATCATTAAGTATTCAATGTCCAGCATCATGCTCCCTTCAGTTTTCTATAATTTCTTCCTAATGTCAGAGCACTCTGTCTTATAAATATAGCATTATCTGGGCTTTGAGGATCCAAATCCATATAATGCCTGAAGGCTATGAAAATTCTCTCTAAAAACACAGAGGAATCCTTATCCTTCTTTTGCCTAATCTCATATACTTTATATAAACCCTCAAATTTGAGAACTTCATCTCTAACTCCTAATAAAATAAAGTCTTTGTTTAAAAATTTTGCATAATCTTTCCTGCCATTTAGGTCTTAGCATGACATCATCCAAAGTACCTGTCACCTGTCATGAGTGGGCATCTCTGAGCCTCTGTGCTCGTTTCAGGCATGGCTCATCACCAATTCTGTTCCTCAGGACTTAGCAAAGTAGTCAGGAGTGACTGACAATCGGCCCCCATTGGATCAAATGAATTAAAATAAAAGTCAACAGTTCACACATTTTGCTTGGATTCTTCCAGTACCTTGGGATATAATTCTTTCAATTATGTAAGGATGCTGTGCACATGCACTCTAACCATATCTCCCTGTGCCAAAGTGGGTATTGGTGCCCCTAACCACATCTCCACAGCCTAGCCTAATCTCTGGTCCTTTCTGGGTCACATCAGTTCCCTGACAGGGCATCCTCTGTTGGGTGTACGAAAGGGAAATTAGAGAACCTCTTGCAGGTTCACCTTATCCATGCAGCTCCCACTTAAAAGAAAAGTCTGGTTCTGGCAGACACAGAGAAGGGGGTTTTAAGGAATTTAAGGGGTATTAAGGATCCTCTCTTTTGGTTAATACTAGGGAAGGAGTTGAAGGCTGCTTGCCCTTGGTAATAGTCTGAACACAAATCTTACAAGCTTGTTGAGTTTGTGATTGTACAAAGATACAAAAATCTCTACCTACATTTTCTTGCTTTATTTGCCAATGCGGGAACAAAAACAATTCCAATTATAAAATAATGTTATAATTTACTGACCTGCCAAAGAGGCAAGGAGGCCACATCTTCTGACCTCTAACCCCACAAGAGGAAGACAGAATCACCATCGGTAGCCCAGGGCCTATTCCTGTGAGGCCAGACATGCTAACTTCCTCTAGCCCTTTCTTCAACCCTGACACCAACTGTTCCTCCCACAGCACCCATCACCTTTCTTCTGGGTTTGATAATTTGCTGCAGTGGCCACACAGAACTCACAGATTATGGAGTTTAATAGGGATGCACCAGGCTATAACTTAAGTTCATGAACAGCACTCAGTCTCTCTCAGCCTGCCACCTCTCAGCCAACAGTCTCTCACAGTCTCTCTCCCAGCAGTGTGTGTCTCTTGATGTCTCTCTCAGTGATGCATGTCTCTTGTGTCTCTTTCCCAGCAGCATGTGCCTCTCAGAAGTGTGTGTCTCTCAGGGGTACATTTATCTCAGGAGCGCATTTCTCTCAGCAGCACGGCCTTCTCAGCTAGCAGTCAGAGAGACTTCTGCCTCTAGGAGACCACCTTTTGAGCCTGGCAGAGTGGCCAAACTAGCCAATCATAACATCAGAATTCTAAGCACATGAGAGAGAGCAGGAACTTCCCAGAACATTGCTTTGTGCCACTCACAACAGAAATATCCCAGGTGGGTAACTTTAACAATCAGGAGCTCCTCAGTTGCTCACAGAAAATCTCACCATGGAGTTTACAAAGACTTATGGCTAGAAAAGCCATACCAGGTAATTTACTACACTGCAGACCTATAAGGCAGCCAGCATTCTTGGTCCCCTAATTCATATTGTGGTCACCTAACTGTCCTTAAAAAGGGACAGCCTTTCTTTTTCATGGGATTATAGCCAAGTTTGTTTCAATGTTTTAAAATACATCCTATGTTACCCATCTTAAAAACCAGTTACAGAAAAAAAAAAAAAAAAAAAACAGAAAACAAGAAAAGAAAAGCCAGCAATTAGACAGGATACTTCAATGGTCCTAACACTTACAGCAATGAATGTTGCTTTCTCTTCCCCTGCTTGGATACCAGGTGTTGCCAACCTGAGTGCAGGCAACCTGCTTGGACACTGGGTGCCACCATCAATGCAGGCTCAGTGACTACAGGCTTGGTTAATAATGACCAGATAGAAATTCAAACATCCAATCAGAATAGATGTAAGCTTACCTGAGATAAGGTCCTTTTGTTTCCTGTCAATGAACCATTGTTGGTTGGGTCCAGGCTAAGTCTTCCAGATCACAGGTCAAAGGCTTTCTGGAGAAATCTCTGGGGTTAGTGGCAGAGGCCAATCAGTCTCCCATACCTAGGTGAGCACAGACTGGTCACTGAATCGTGCCCCTGGCTGACTAGCCAAGAAAATGCAACCATGAAACTGGGTCCAAGTTCAGTTCAGTGTGGCTCAGAGAACCATAGACTCAGGTTGAGGCAGGGAAAGAAGCTTCATTCAGAAGGCCAATATGAAGGAACATCCAGGACTGCTGTCACCAAAGGAGTTCAATATGGCTTTGGGTTTCTTTCACTTTTAAAGTTCCTGTAGGAAAAAAAAAAAAAAATAGAGGAAGAAAAGAAAAAGAAGATTATAGTCTGAATTCCTGAGGAGAGGATGGGTAAGGCGCAAAACAGCTTTTCTGAAAAGGAATGGTCCTGCATGGGTTAAACAGTCTTGTCTCCAAATGTGGGGGTCATCCTGGCAGATGTAACAAGTTTCACAATGGGAGATATTTGGTGGGGCAATGAGATGGTAGTGTAGTCCCAATAAAGAAGCCATCTTAGGAGAAATGACCCCTTTAAAGAGAACTGGTGTGGGATGATCTGAACATCCTTGCCTCCACTTTGCCTTCCTGACAAATGAAACAACATTCCTGAGGTGTAATGCCCAGCAGGCCGTAAATGTCGAGATGAGCATACTATGCTTGCTTCCAAGGCATTGAAAGGTGTTAAAGACATTAAAAAAGGAAAAACAAATAGACAATTCATACAAAGACAATACTGCATTCATGTACCAGATGCTCCGGAAACCCTGATCGTGAAAAAGTTCCCCCTTAGCCAAATCAGACTTCCTCTCCTGAGGAATGATACAGGGGAGAATACCCTGTGTGGGAACGGTTAACTAAGCTTGCCCTCCTCCTCTAGGCAGAAGCAACGGTCAGTCTGCCTGAGGAAAGAAAACCCCAGCAACCACTTAAAGCAGGCTGCCCAGGCCTCTGCCAGGCCACCATGTCACAGGGGCACATGTCATGTTCGGGTGCCGATCTGATGCAGGAAAAATGAGGTTCTTACCACCTGTCACAAGTAGAGCCAATCACCACCACAAGTTTTTATTAGTAGCCAAGCGCAAAACATTTGCTCCACCCAGGGGCATGCAAACAAAGCAGAAGATTTATTGAGTCTTGATATCCAAGGAAACAGAATCACTTCTCTAAAAAGTCTGTCTCCTGGAGAAAAGGATTATATAGGGAAATGTGGAGGGAGTCAAGGACCTCTTGGACCACCAGGAATGTTTTTATTTCTCTTTACCACGGTTACTCCACACTTGGTGTCTCTCTTGTCAGGGTCATTTTACCACATAAACCATGGTTATTGGCTAAAACCAGCTGTGGGATATGGTCATACTCAAAAGAATGTATACGTGAGAAAACAATCTAAAGAAATCAACGTCTATGAAGAGTTCAGCTATTCTATTTACTTAAAAGGAAGGAGAAGGAAGGAAAAATAGCAAGTTAGTCATTGTAATTAATGACTGCTTTAATCATGGCTGGAAGTTTGTTAAAGTTCTGTAATTTTTGTTAAAGTTCTGTAATTTTCAGCAAGGTCCCTTTGGCCTTGAAAACCATGTTGTTGTTGTTGCTGTTGTTATTGTTAAGTGCCATCGAGTCGTTTCCAACTCATAGTGACCCCATGCACAGCAGAACGAAACACTGCCTGATCCCGCTCCAGCCCCACAATCCCTGCTATACTTGAGTCCATCATCGCAGCCACCATGTCAATCCATCTCGT
>NW_006922518.1:520132-526678 GCF_000298275.1 Orycteropus afer afer | reverse complement strand
TAGTTCTTTTAGCAGTCCATGGTACTTTCAGCATTCCTCGCCAGCACCACAACTCAAAAGCATCAATTCTTCAAAACCATGAGTTGGAATCAATTCGATGCCAACTAGTTTAGTTTGGTTTATGAAAGTTTATATCAGGGCTTCAAGTCAATGCAAAATGGTTCAGTCATGGCTGATGGAGGCAGTATACACATTGCATAGCAACCAAATATCTAGTATAGTAGATTTTGATCCTAGTAAGAAACATGCAGGGGTGCCCTGCTTAAGGATGGTAGCTGACACACATTCCAAGCTGTGTTATATATAATAAATAAGTGTTTGCATGTCCCTGGGTGGAGCAAATGTTTTGTGCTTGATTACTAACCAAAAAATTGACAGTTTGAACCAGAGCACCGGAGAAAGCCTGGTTATCTATTTCTGAAGTCTCAACCATTGAAAATCCACAGAGCACAGTCCTACTCTGACACACATGGGATCACCAAGAGTTCGAATCTACTCAACAACAATGGGATAGGAGTTAGTTACCATATATATATATATATTCACAAGTGAGTGCCTCCAGTGGGACATCTGTTTGTTGAAACATATCAATGGGTATTCTGTCAATTCCTGGAGCTTTCTTTGCCAATTCCATCAGTGAAGCTTTGTCTTCTTCCTTTAATATCATTGGTTCTTGTCATATGCCACCTTCTGAAATGGATGAACCAACTCTTTTTGGTACAATGACTGTGTTGCTGTTGTTTTTGTTGTTAGGTGTCGTCAAGTTGTCTCCAACTCATAGTGACACTATGTACAACAGAACAAAACACTTCCCACTCCTGTACCAGCCTTATAGTCCTTGCTATACCTGAGCCCATCTGTTCTGGTTACTTAGTGCTGCTCTGACAAGAATATACCACAAATGGGATGGCCTTAACAAACAGTTTTTTCTCTAACAGTTTGGAGGTTTTAAGTCAGAGTTCAAAGTGCCAGGATATAGAGGCTG
Source organism: Orycteropus afer afer (assembly GCF_000298275.1). Lineage (NCBI taxonomy): Eukaryota > Metazoa > Chordata > Mammalia > Tubulidentata > Orycteropodidae > Orycteropus > Orycteropus afer. The sequence continues at coordinate 525,693 of NW_006922518.1, read as the reverse complement.
GGTGAAAGCCCTTCAACCTTGGGTTTCAGCTCTACTTCTTGCTCCGAGCCCACTGAAGCTGGAGGCTTTTCTTCACTTAGCTGCTGGCTGCTGAGGCTGACAAGCCCAAGTTTGACAAGTAAAAAGGCACAGTCCTGATGTTACCAAATCGCAAGACAGGCCATTAATTCAAGTCTGTTGAAAGTCCCAAGGTTGGCAGAGCATGGCATGCTGCTGAACAACAACTTGGCTACATTCAGGGTTCAAGCATGCCATAAGCTAGAGACCATTTCCAAAGCTGCTGCTTATATATGGGAAGCAGACCACATCCCTAAAGCAGCTACTCAGATGCTTGTGGTAGATTCCACCATGGAGTTGATTGCTAGTCTCATCATGGGGATTAACAACCATCAGCTGCCCAGCCACTCCACCAGGCCCAACCAAGTTGACATACAACTTTAACTACCACACCATCATAGCAGTCACTGTGTCAATTCACCTTGTTGAGGGCCTTCCTCTTTTTCACTAACCCTCCACTTTACCAAGCATGATATTCTTCTACAGGGAATGGTCCCTTCTGACAACATGACCAAAGTAAGTGAGATGAAGTCTGGCCATTCTTGCTTCCAAGGAGCATTCCAGCTGCATTTCCTCCAGGATAGATTTATTTGTTCTTTTGGTAGTCCATGTTACTTTCAGTATTCCTCACCAACACCACAACTCAAAAGCAACAAATCCTCTTTGGTCTTCCTTGTTCATTGTTCAGCTCTCACATGCATATGAGGTGATTGAATATACCATGGGTTAGGCACACCTTAGTCTTCAGGGAGACATCTTTGCTCTTCACCACTTAACAGAAATCTTTTGCAGCAGATTTTCCTGGTACGATATGTCATTGATGTCTTCACTGCTGTTTCCAATGGTATTGATTGTTGAACAAACTAATATGAAATCTCTAACAACTTCAATTTTCTCCATTTATTGTGATTCTGCTTATTGGTACAGTTGTGTGGATTTTCATTTTATTTATGTTGAGATGTATTCCATACTGCATACTGAAGTCTTTAATCTTCATCAGTAAATGCTTCAAGTCATCTTCACTTTCAGCAAGCGAAGTTGTGTCATCTGCGTATCACAGATTTTTAATGAGCCTTCCTCAAATCCTGATGCCACATTCTTCACATAGTCCAGCTTCTCAGATCATTTGTTCAACATATGGATTGAATAAGTATGGTGAAAGGATACAATCCAGATGCAGCCCCTTATTGATTTTAAACCATGCAGTATCCCCTTGTTCTATTCAAATGACTGCCTCCTGGTCTATGTACAGGTTCCTGATAAGCACAATCAAGTATTTTGGAATTCCTGTTCTTCTAAATGTTGTCCATAATTTGTCATGATCCACATGATCGAATGCTTTTGTATAGTCAATAAAACACAAGTAAACATTTTTCTGGCATTCTTTTCTTTCACCCAAGATCCATGGGCATCAGCAATGATATCCCTTGTTCCATGTCCTCTTCTGAATCCAGGTTGCATTTCTGGAAGTTCTCTGTCAATATACTGTTGCAACTGTTTTTTTTTTAATTATTATTATTATTTTCATCAAGATTTTACTAACATGTGATATTACTGATATTGTTCGATAATGTCCACATTCTGTGGGATCACCTTTCTTTGGAATGGATACAAATATGGTTCTCTTCCAGTCAGTTAGCCAGGTAGTTGTCTTCCAAATTTCTTGGCATAGATAAGTGAGCACCTCCAACATGGCATCTGTTTGTTGAAACATATCAGTGGATATTCTGTCCAATTTCTGGAGCCTTCTTCTTTGTCAATTCCTTCAGTGCAGCTTCGCCTTCTTCCTTCAGTACCATTGGTTCTCAATCACACGCCACCTCCTGAAATGGATGAACAACAACCAGTTCTTTTTGGTACAGTGACTATGTATTCCTTCTATCTTTTTTGATGTTTCCTGCATCATTCAATATTTTACCCATAGAATCTTTCAATATTGCAACTCAAGGCTTAAATTTTTCTTCAGTTCTTTCAGCTTGAGAAATGCTAAACATGTTCTTCCTTTTTGGTTTTCTAACTCCAGGTCTTTGTACATTTCATTACAATAATTGAGTTTGTCTTCTTGAGCTGCTCTTTGAAATCTTCTTTTCACCTTTTTTATGTTGTCATTTTTTCCATTTGCTTTAGCTACTCTCTGCTCAAGGGCAAGTTTCAGAGTCCCTTTTGACATCCCTTTTCATCTTTTCTTCCTTTCCTGTCTTTTTAATGATCTTTTGCTTTCTTCATGGATGATGTTGTTGATGTCATCTCACAATTCCTCTGGTTTTCGATCATTTGTGTTCAATGAATTAAATCTGTTCTTCAGATGGTCTCTAAATTGAGCAGGGATATAATCAAAATCATATTTTGGCTCTCCTGGACTTTTAAAAATTGTCTTCAACTTCAATTTGAACTTGCATATGAGCAGTTAGTGGTGTGTTCCACACTCAGCTCCTGGCCTTATTTTGGCTGAAGGTTTTGAGCTTCTTCATCACCTCTTTCCACAGATATAGTCGATCTGATTCCTGTGTCCTCCATCTGGTGAAATACACATGTAGAGCCATGATTTATGTTGTTGGAAAAAGGTATTTGCAATAAATAAGTCATTGGTCTTGCAAAATTCTATCATGTGATCTCCAGAGTTATTTCTATCACCAAGACTGTATTTTCCAACTACTGGTGATTCTTCTTTCTTTCCAACTTTTGCATTCCAATCACCAGTGATAATCAACACATCTTTATTTCGTGTTTGGTCAACCTCAGACTGCAGATGTTGGTGAAAATCTTCAATTTCCTCATCTTTGGCATTGATAGTTGGTGTGTAAATGTGAATATTTGTAGTATTAACTGGTCTTCCTTGTAGGCATATAGATATTATCCTATCACTGACAGCATTGTACTGCAGGATAGATCTTGAAACATTTTTGAAATGGAGATCCCAAAAGCTTTATTCCATCCACATCATTAAGGACAGCTCTACTCTGAGGAGAAAGCACTTCCCCAGTCATATTTTGAATGTCTTCTGACCTGAAGGGCTCATCTTCTAGCACTATATCTGACAATGTTTCAGATATATTCATAAAGTTTTCAGTAATACATGAGACAGCTTTTCACTGCTATTCATAAGGTTTTTACTGGCCAATTCTTTGAGAAGTGAATGGCCTCTTCCTTTTTCAAGTCTGTCTTAGTCTGCAAGCTCCTCTGAAACCTGTCCACCATGGGTGATCCTCTTGGTGTTTGAAATACCTGTGGCATAGCCTCCAGTCTCACAACAACACACAAGCTACCACTGTATGACAAACTGTCAGACAAGTGGTGCAGTCTTCCTTGTAGGCCTATGGATATTAGTGTAATGCTGTCAGTGATAGGATAATCCTTGTAGACTTATGGATATTATCCTATCACTGACAGCATTGTACTTCAGGATAGATCTTGAAATGTTCTCTGTGACAATGACTGTCACACCATTCCTCTTCAATTAATCATTTTCAGAATAATAAATCATATGGTTGTCAGATTCAAAATGGCAAAAAACCAGTCCATTTCAGCTCACTAATGCTTAGGATATCAATATTTATGCATTCTATATAATTTTTGACAACTTTCAATGTTCCTACATGCATAATGGGAGCTCTGGTAGCATAGTGCTTAAGGCATTTGACTGCTAACCAGAAGGCTGGTGGTTCAAACCCACCAGCCACTCCTCGGAAGGAAGATGGGGCAATGTACTTCCATAGTGATACTGCCTCGGAAACCAAAGGAGGGATTGCTATGAGTCAGGTCCGACTCAATGGCACATAAAAACAACAACAACAGCATTCATACTTTGTACATTCTATGTTTTGAATATTAGTGGATGTTTGAAGCTGTTTCTTCCCATTTTGAGTCATGCCCCATCAGCAAATGGAGGTCCTGAAAGCTTTACTCCAACCACATCATTAAGGTAGATTCTAACCTGAGGGGCTTATCTTCTGGCAATATATTGGACAATGTTCAGGGCTATTCATAAAGTTTTCCAGTAATGTGTGACACAGTGTTTCAGTGGTATTCATAAGGTTTTCACTGGCTAATACTTTGAGAAGTGGATAGCCTCTTCCTTAACCAGAAGGCTGGCGGGTCAAACCCACCAGCCACTCCTCAGAAGGAAGATGAGGCAATCTACTTCCATAGTGATACTGCCTTGGAAACCCAAGGAGGGGTTGCTATAAGTCAGGTCTGACTCCACGGCACATAACAACAACAACAACATTCATACGCATCTGTCTTAGTCTGGAAGCTCTGCTGACACCTGTCTATTATGGGTTACCCTGGTAGTATTTGAAATACTGGTGCCATAGCCTCCAGCTTCACAGCAACTTGCAAGCCATTATGATACGACAAACTGATAGACAAGTGGTGGACTCGTAAGCAGCATCATGATAAATGGAGAATAGATTGAAGTTGTCAAATAGTTCATAATCCTTTCTACAATCAGCACCAATGGAAGCACCATTCAAGAAATCGGATGACACATTGAACTTGGCAAATCTGCTGCAAAAGAGCTCTTTAAAGTGAGCAAAGATATCTCTTTGAAGATTAAGGTGCACCTAACTCCAGCCATGGTGTTTTCAATCACCCATATGCATGTGAAAGCTGGACAATGAAAAAGGAAGACCAAAGAAGAGTCGATGCTTTTGAGTTGGGGTGTTGGTGAAGAACAGAGAAAGTATCGTGGACTGCCAGAAGAGCTAACAAATCTGTCCTGGAGGAAGTGCAGTGAGAATGCTCATTGGAAGCAAGAATGGCTGGACTTTGCCTGACCTATTTTGGTCATATTGTCAGAAGGGACCATTTCCTGGAGAAGGATATTATAGTTGGTAAAGTGGAGGGTCAGCAAAAATGGAAGGCCCTCAACAAGATGCAATGACACAGTGTTTGCAACAATGGACTCAGGTGTAGCAAGGATTGAGAAGGTGGCACAGGATCAGGCAGTGTTCTGTTCTAACATATATAGGGTTGCTATGAATCAGAGCTGACTCAACTGCACCTAACAACAACAGCAACATGAAGTGATTCACAGATTCTTCATTATTCTTTAATGTTGCACACTACCCATTGTGTGTATGTATCATAGTTCAGTAATCCATACATTTGCTGATGGATACTTAGGTTCTTTCCATCACTTTGCTATTGTGACTAGTGCTCAGATGAACATGAGTGTACAAATATTCATATCTCAGATATCACATCTTTAGGATATTTACCTAGTGGTGGGATTAATGGATCAAATGGTATTTCTTACTATTTTTTATCTTTCTTCTTCTTCTTCTTTTTTTTTTTTTTACTCATATTGTGGTTAAAACATACACAGCAGAGGCGGGGCAAGATGGCGGACTAGGCAGAAGGATTGCACAGACCCTCTTCAACAAAGAAAAGGGAAACCAATTAACACAGATACAGAAGATAATCTTGGACCACTGAGCCTTGAAGAAAAGGATGCAGATTTGGACTAAACCCCAACTAGCAGAAGAATTTGCGTGAAAATA
>NW_006922518.1:510336-512422 GCF_000298275.1 Orycteropus afer afer | reverse complement strand
GAGATGATATCTCATGGTTGTTTTTATTTGCATCTCTCTAATGGCTAATGATTGTGAACATTCTTCATGCATCTGTTGGCTGCCTCAATATCTTCTTTGGTGAAGTGTCTGTTCATATCTTCTGCCCATTTTTTAATTTGATTGTTTGTCTTTTTTGATATTGAGGTGATGGAGTTTTATATAAATTTTAGAGATATGTCCTTTGTCTGTTATGTCATTGCCAAGTATTTTTTCCCATTCTGTAGGTTCTCATTTTATTCTTTTGGAGAAGTCTTTTGATGCACGTAAGAATTTAATTTTTAGAAGGTCCCAATCATCTAGTTATTTTATGCATCTTAGGTTATGACTGATAGCCCATTTATGCCATAAATTAGGGCCTCTAAGGTTGCCCCTATTTTTTCTTTGATGAACTTTATAGTTTTAGATTTCACATTTAAGTCTTTGATCCACCTGGAGTTAGTCTTTGTGTATGGTGTGAGGTAAGGATCTTGTTTCATTTTTCTTCCAGTGGATATCCAATTTTGCCAGCAGCATTTGTGAAAGAGACTATCTCTTCTCTGTTTAATGGATTTTTGAACTTTTTCAAAAGTTAGCTGACCGTAGGTCTATGGATCTATTTCTGGGCTCTGAGTCTATGGATTTATTTCTGCAAATGGATATCCAGTTTTGCCAGCACCATTTGTTAAACAGACAGTCTCTTCCCCATTTAATGGATTTTGGCACTTTGTCAATGATCAGCTGATGATAGGTGAATGGATCTATTTCTGGGTTCTCAATTCTGTTCCATTGATGTATAAATCTGTCATTGTACCAATATCAGACTATTTTGAGAACTGTAGCCATGTAATAGGTTTTGAGATCTGGGAGTGTGAGACCTCCTACTTTGCTCTTGTCCTTCAGTAGTGTTTTGCTTACCTGAGGTCTCTGTCCTTTCCATATAAATTTAGTGATTGGGTTTTCCACATCTTTAAAGAATGCTGATGGGATCTGGATTGGGATTGCTTTGAATGTATAGATCATTTTGGGTATTCTTGACATTTTCATAATGTTCAATCTTCCTATCCATGAGCATGGTAGGTTCTTCTGTTTATGTAGATTTCTTATAGTTTCTTCAACTAGTGTTTTGTAAATTTTTTTGTATAGGCCTTTTGTGTTCCTGATAAGATTCATTCCCAAGTATAGTATGTTTTTGGTAGCTATTGTAAATGATATTGATTTCCTTATTTCCTTTTCAGACTTCTTTGATGGTGTAGAGGAAGGAATCCAACTGATTTTTTTATGTTGATCTTGTATCCTGACACTGTACTAAATATTTTTATAAGTTCCAATAGTTTTCTTGCTATCTTTTGGGTTTTCTACATACCATCTGCAAATGGGGATAATTTTATGTCTTTCTTACTAATTCAAATTCCTGTGATTTTCCTTTTTTGCATTATTTCTCTGGCTAAGACTTCCAATACAATGTTTAACAGAAGTGGAGATACAGGGCATCTTTTTCTGGTTCCTCTTCACAAAGGAAATGGTGTCAGTCTGTCTCCATTGATAATAATGTTGGCTACTGATTTTGCATAAATGCCATTTATTTTGTTGAGGAATTTCCCTCTGTTCCTAATTTTCTGAGACCTTTTATCAGGAATAGTGTTGGATTTTATCAAACACCGTTTGTGCATCAAATGATATGATTTTGTGATATTTTTCCTTTATTTTATCCAACTAATGTATTACAATTTGATGTATTACATTGATAATTTTTCTAATGTTGAGCCATCCTTGCCTAACTAGTATGAATCCCACTTGGTCATGATGTAGTATTTTTTTAATATGTTGTTGGAGTCTATTGGCTAGCTTTTCCTTGAATATTTTTGCATTTATAATCATGAGGGATATTGGTCTGTAGCTTTCCTCTAATGGTGTCTTTTCTTGGTTTTGCTATCAGGATTATGCTTGCTTCATAAAAGAATTTGGGTAGATTCCATCCTTTTCCATGTTCTGGAATACTTTTAGTGGATTGGTGTCAGCTCTTCTCTGAATGATTGGTAGGATTCTCCAGTGAAACCCTCTAGGCCAGGACTTTTTTTTGTTGGTA
>NW_006922518.1:503358-509400 GCF_000298275.1 Orycteropus afer afer | reverse complement strand
TGGTCAATCCTGGAAAGTGTTCCATGTGTGCTAGAAAAGAATGTATATTTTGCTGTTGTTGGGTGAAGTGCTCTGAGTTGCCTATAAGGTCAATTTGGTTGATCATGCTGTTTGGTTCATCTGAATCTTTATTGAGCTTATTTCCAGTTCTATCTTTTACTGAAAGTGGTGTATTAAAGTCTCCTACTATTACAGTGGAGTCATCTATTTGTCTTTTCAATTCTGTTAAAGTCTGATTTATGTATTTTTATTATCTTTCTTTCAGTGAGTAGATATTTATTATGGTTATGTTCTCTTGTTTAACTGATCCTTTAATCATTATGTAATGTTCTTCCTTGTCTGTTAGGTTTGTTTTTGTCTTAAAGTTTGTTTTATCAGAATTTAATATTACCACTCCTGCACTCTTTTGGTTGTGATCTGCTTGGAATATCTTTTTCCAAACTTTGAATTTTAGTCTAATTTTGTCTTTGTGTCTAAGGTGAGTCTCTTGTAGACAGCATATCGATGGGTTATGCTTTTTCATCCAGTCTACAACTCTCCATCTCTGGAGTTGTGCATTTAATACATTCAATGTAATTATTGACAAGTATGACTTTATTGATGTCATTTTTATTTATTTTTTTGTGGTGCTGATTATTTCTCTGTTCCATATAGTTTTCTGTACTGACTGTACTGAGCTCATTTTGTTTATGAATCATGTTATCATCTCCTTCATTGTTACTGTTTTAGCATTTGCTAAGTTTTTGTGCTTGTCCTCTTTTTAATTTTGATTCAAAGGCTTATTACTTTTCTTTGAAGTTATCCTGTAATTTATAATTTTCAACAGTCTTTCTATCTTGCAATTTTCTTGACTTCCTCACTATTTAGAAGTTCTGTGACTACTGTGTTTATCCCTCTTTTTCATTTGTTGTTGTCCCCATATACCAATTGATGTCTCTGGTTTCCTGTTTACAGTTTCATAAGCTTATTTTTCTTTGGATACTTACATGACTGGGTTGGTTTTTGGGTTATGTCATCATGTGTGTTAATCTTTGGTTGTTGTTTGCTGTTGTTGATTCTCTGTCTGAAGGATTCTCTTTAGCATCTTTTGTAAAGGGCTGGTTTCAAAAATTTTTCTGAATTCCTGCTTATCTGGAAATCTCCCAACTTCATCTTCATATTTGATAGTCAGTTTTCCTGAGTATATAATTCTTGGTTGGTGATATTTTCTTTCTGGGTTTTATATATATATCATCCCATTGTCTTCTCGCTTGCATGATTTCTGCCGAGAAATCACCTTAGTCTTATTAGTTGTCCTTTGTAGTAACTTTTAATTTCTCCTGTGCTGCTTTCAGGATTCTTTCTTTGTCTTTTGTATTGGTGAGTTTGATGATAGTATGTCTTGGTGATTTTCTTTTGAGGTCTATCCTATTCGGGGTTTATTGAAATTCTTGAATGAATGTATTCTCATCTTTCATCATATTATGAATAGTCTTTTCCAATAATTCTTTGCCATTTTCTGCTGTCTCTTCTTGTTCTGGAATTCTGATTACACATAAGTTATTCTTCTTTACATTATCCCACATGAATCTTAGGATTTCTTCACTATATTTTTATCTTTTGTCTGATTAATCCCTTAACAAAGTAGTATTTGTCTTCAATCTGATTAATTCTATCATCCATTGATTCAACTCTACTCCTTTGTTCATTCAATATATTATCTATTTCTGGAATCTTAGTGTTAATCTTATGGATTTTTGTTTGTTGTTTTCGTATCATTTCAAATTTTTTGTTTATTTTTGTGAACTTGTTCTTGTATTGGCTGCCTAAATTGTTCTAGAGTTTTGTCTGTGTTTTCCTTAATTTTGCCAATGTTTTCCTTGATCTTCTCAGTATTTTCCTTGATCTCTATCTTCACCTGTTGAAGGTACTCAAATATAATTCTTTTGAATTCCTTACGAGAGAGTTCCAATGCTGCTTCTTCCTCAGGGATATTTTCTGGATTTGTATCCTGGTCCCTTGTTTCTACTACTTTATCTTGCGTGTGTGTGTGTGTGTGTGTGCGTGCACCCTGTAATGGTCTGTTGTCTCAGACATTTGTAGTGTTGTTGTTTTATCTTTAATTTGTGTTTATATGTTAGTATGATTTGCACAGGCTTTTTTTCTCCTTTATTTCATTTTGATACATCTGTGTGAGCAGGTAATGTGCTCCTATATTCAATAATTGTTAGCACTTAGTCACTCACCATCAGTCTCCTGGTGGGTGTGGTAGAGAATGCCAGCTGTTCATAAAGAGCAGGTAAGGGTGAGTTGAGCTGATATTGGCTGCCATCTAAAGTTCAGTTAGTGCAAAAGCAAGTGGTGGACCTCACTCAGTAGGTGGAGCTGCAGTAGGCACAAGTATAGTTTGGTTGTGTGGGAACTGTTGCTGTTTCCCACTCAGTTAGACCAAACAAAAATAAAAATAAAAATAAACAAAAGCAAGAGGATAAAAAACTCACACTGCATAAACAAACAGGAACACTCACAAAAGAAAATAGGGAAATTCAATAAATAAGAAGAAAAATTTTCAAAATATACTAAAAAAGGATAAAAGAAAGATAATGACAAAAAGAGAAAAAAAAAAAAAAGCCACACTATCTTGGAAGGTCAGAATGAGAGAACAGAGCAAGAGTAAAAGATTATGGAAAACTGTAAAAGGAAAAAAAAGGGATGGGAAGAAGCAAAAGAAAGAAAAATGAAGGAAATCAGGGAAAGGGAAGAGAAAAAAGGGAAGAAAAAGAGAGAACCAGGGATGGGAATGACAATAATAATAATAATAATAATAATAATAAATAAAGGAGGAAGAGAAAAGATAATTTTAAAACGAACAAATAAAATAAAACCTTAGGGACTGGAGCACAGCACCCAGACTCTGCCAGGGCTCAGATTTGGATGGAGCCCCTCAACTCAAGAAGGTGGATGGAGGTGGGGGGATGGCCACATCCCTGTTCACCAAGAGTGCTCAGGACACAAGAGTAATGAGGGGACTGTCGCACCTCTCCAGTCATCAGTCTCCAGCATGATTGCCCATGCTATCTTTGACAGGTGGCGATCATTCCCAGGTCACAGTTCAGCAGTTCAAGCAAGAATGCCACACACACAAACTCAATATGGTTGCATAGACCATTTGGAAATGTCCAAAATGGCTGTACCCTCAGGACAGCCATTGACAGTCCACAGGTCTGCCTGTCCCTTTCTTCATTGTTCTACGTTCTGGTCATCAGGCACCAATGCAGTCCATGCCTATGCAGGCTTGGTGAGCAGAGCTGATTTTTAGCTTGCTGTTGGGAAATATTCATAATGGCTGTTACCTCTGGACAGATGGCAGTCCACAGCTCCTTTTGCCTCCACTGTTTCATTCAGGTTCTTCTACTAGTTGGTATTTATTCCACTTGTTTATCTTTGCCTTCAAAGTTCAGGGTTCCAGGATGAGCTTCTGTATCAATTTCCATTGGTTTCTCCTTGTTTTGTTGCAGAGGATCTGTGTAACTTGTCTGCCTATTCCACCATCTTGCTGTAACTCCCCTATTTCCAACTTTTAAGAAAGAGCCATACCATTTTCCACATTGGCTGTTCCACTTTACGGTTCCACCAGTGGTGTATGAAGGTTTCAATTTCTCCACACCCTCAACAGTATTTGATGTTTTCTCTCTTGTTGAATGCTACTATTATTGCTGGGATAAGATGAATCTCATTGTTTTGATTTTCCTCTCTCAAATGGCTAATATCAAATGCTTTCTTCATGTGTTTTTGGCTGCCTGAATATCTTCTTTGGTGAAGTGCATGTTCATGTCCTTTGTCCATTTTGAATTGGATTTTCTTTTTGATGTTATTTGATGTTGAGCTATTGAAACTTTTATGAATTTTACAGATAAGTCTCTTGTCAGATACATGATTTTCAAATATTTTTTCCCTGTAGATTCTCTTTATTCTTTTGGAGAAATCTTTTTATGCACATAAGAATTTTGCTTTTAGAAGGTCCCAGTAATCTAGTTTATCTTCTTTTTTTTTTTAAATTATTGTTATTTTTATTTTAAGAGCTTGTTTTACATTCAAAGTCATGCGTACATTTAGTTTCCTTCCCCATTCTCCATGTCCAAACCTAACCCAGTCTCCTCCCCTCCCTACCCTGCAACACTCCCCCTGTGCCCCTCATAATTATGCACTCCTGTTTGTCCTGCATTTCCTCAGTTTGAATGTTGGTCCTTTGGTATCCCATGGTTTATTGCTTTAGAGGATGTATTACCATTGAGTGTGTGGGTGCAACATCCTGGGTTTAGTGGTCTGCATGTACATCTTGCTAACCATTGGGCTGAGAGCCCGCCCTTGGTGGTGAGTTTTATTCCAGGCGCTGAATGTATTTCAGGGCCATAGTATTGGGAGTCTCACCAGACTTCATCTGACCAGTAATTCTGGTTATTATTGAGTTTTTGGATTTTGTTCCACAATTTCCCTTTTACTCTATGCAGCATCTCCAGATTTGATCCTTTCCTGAGTGGTTGCCATTGGTAGCCGGGTACCATGTGCTTCTTCTGGTCTCGAGGGCCATCATGTCCTAGGGCTGATTGCTTCTAAATGTCCTTTTGTATGTGTGTGTGTGTGCGTTCTTCTTCACTTCTGACACTAGGAGACCATTAGCTGCATCCTAGATGGCTGTTTGAAAGCTTTTAAGACCCCAGTCACTACTCACCAATGTAGGATGTGGAGCAACACTTTTATGTATTTTGTTGTGCCAATTGAGTCTGTTGTACCCCAATACTATAGTCCTGAAGTAGTAGCTCTATTGGATCTCTCTCCCATAATGTTGGGATGTTTGTGAGGGATTACTGTATGTCTGTCTTCTATTGTTTCTGTAAGGACTGCAGGTATTTTGTATCACTGGTGTCTTTGCAAGATTAGCCTCAGCTGAGTCTATCCTTGGTCTAGAGTACACCTCTCTATTCACTGATCCCTGTCTGATCATCTCAGGTGTTTAAGTGTTTATCTGTATAGCCTAGTGTTTGGTGTTAATGGTAATGTGGTATTGTGGACACATTGGTTGGTTTTAATATCTGTCATCTATCTCTTATGCGCACAGTTCAGTGTCCTCTCATTTCCCAATGTTATCATGGTGGTCATTTATCATTCCCATATATCCCTCCCCCTACCCATGTCAGGGTGTAAGCCCCAACTAGCCCTAAATTAATCCCTCCCCTTCCCTCCCCATCCCGCTAACCTACTAGGTGAGTTCCCTTTCCCAAGCAAACTCTTCTCTGCCTTTTTACAGTAATGGGCTCATACAGTACTTGTCCTTCTGAGATTGACTTATTTCACTCAGCATAATGTCCTCCAGGTTCATCCACATTGCAAGATGATTCACGTATCCCTCATTGCTCTTTAATGTGGCATGGTATTCCATTGTGTGGATATACCATAATTTGGTTATCCACTCATCCTTTGATGGGCATTTAGGTTGTTTCCATCTCTTTGCTATGGTGAATTGTGCTGTGATGAACATAGGTGTACATATGTCTGTTTGGGTGCTATCTCTCACCTCTTTAGGATATATTGCTAGTAATGGAACTGCTGGGTCAAATAGTACTTCTATTTTCAATTTTTAAGGAAACACCATACCATTTGCCACAATGGTTGTACCATTTTACCATCCCACCAGCAATGCACATGGGTTCCAATTCCTCCACAACCCCGCCAGCATTTGTTACTATCTGATCTGTTGAACTTTGCTACTATTGCTGGGGTAAGATGATATCTCATTGTTGTTTTGATTTGCATCTCTCTAATGATTAATGATCATGAGCAATTTCTCATGTGTTTGTTGTCTGCTTGTATATCTTCTTTGGTGAAGTGTCAGTTCAAGTCTTTTGCCCATTTGTGAATTGGGTTATTTGTCTTTTTGGTGTTGAGGTGTTGAAGTTTTCTGTAGATTTTGGAGATAAGTCCTTTGTCAGCTATTTCATAAGCAAATATTTTCTCCCATTCTGTAGGTTCTCTTTTTACCCTTTTGATGAAATTATTCGATAT
>NW_006922518.1:502509-503158 GCF_000298275.1 Orycteropus afer afer | reverse complement strand
AGTTCTTAAGATCTGGGAGTGTGAGACCTCCCACTTTGTTTTTCTTCTTGAGAAGTTCTCTGCTTATTCTAGGTCTCTTTCCTTTCCATATGAAATTAGTAATTAATTCTTCCATGTCCTTAAAAAATTTTGTTGAAATCTGGATCGTGATTGCATTAAATGTATAGATTGCTTTAGGCAGTACTGACATTTTCACAACGTTTAGTCTACCTATCCATAAACAAGGCAGGTTCTTCCATTTATGTAATACCCTTGTTGTTTCTTGTAGCAGTGTTTTATAGTTTTCTCTGTATAGGTCTTTTGTGTCTCTGGTGAGGTTTATTCCTAGATATTTTATCTTTCTCATAGCTATAGTGAATGGAATGGTTTCCCTTATTTCTTTATCAAAGGAGTCCTTGCTGGTGTAGAGAAATCCAACTGATTTTTGATTGTTGATCTTGAATTCTGCCTCTTTGCTGAACTTCTCTATTAGTTCCATTAGTCTTTTTATTGAGTTCCTTGGGTTTTCTATGTATAGGATCATATCATCTGCAAATAGAGATCGCTTTACTTCATCTTTGCCAATATATATTCCTTTTATTTCTCTTTCTTGACTTATTGCCCTGGCCAGGACTTCCAGTACAATGTTAAATAGAAGTGGTGATAGAGG
>NW_006922518.1:500035-501794 GCF_000298275.1 Orycteropus afer afer | reverse complement strand
GGTCTGTTCAAGTTTTCTATTTCTGAGTGGGATAATTTAGGTAGATCTTGTGATTCTAGAAACTTGTCCGTCTCTTCTAGATTCTCAAATCTATCAGTGTACAGTTTTTCATAATATTCTGTCAGTATCTTTTTCATTTCAGTTCGTGCTGTTTTGATGATACCGTTTTCTTTTACAATTCTTGTGATTTGGGTCTTCTCCTTCTTTTCTTTTGTTAGGTCTGCTAATGGTTTATCAATTTTATTAGTGTTTATGAAGAACCAGCTCTTTGTTTTGTTGATTTTCTCTATGGTGTTTTTGTTTCTGTTTCATTTATTTCTGCTCTAATCTTTATTGTTTCTTTGCTTCTAGATAATGTAGGACTCTTTTGTTGTTCTATTTCTAGTTGTTGTAGTTGATAAGTTACAGTATTGGTTTTGTTTCTTTCCTCTTTTTTGATGTATGCATTTATTGCTATAAACTGTCCTCTGAGTACTGTTTTTGCTGTGTCCCATAGGTTTTGGTAAAATGTATCTTCATTCTCATTAATTTCTAGGAATTTTTTATTTCAGTTAATCTGTTCTGTAACCCAATAGTTTTTAAGCAGAGAGTTGTTCAGCTGCCATATATTTGATGCTTTTTCCTTGCTCTTCCTATTATTAATTTCTAGTTTTATAGCATTATGGTCAGAGAAGATGCTTTGCACTATTTCAATGCTTTTGAATTTATTGAGGCTTGTGTTATGTTCTAGCATATGGTCTATTCTGAAGAAGGGTCCATGTGCACTGGAAAAGAATGTGAATTGTGTTTTTTGTTGGATGAAGTACTCTATATATGTCTAGGAGTTCCAGTTGGTTGATTGTGTTAAGTTCTTCTGTATCTTTGCTGAGCTTCTTTCCCATTGACCTGTCCCTTTTTGAAAGTGGTGTGTTAAAGTTCCCCACTACTAATGTAGAGTTGTCTATCATTCCTTTTAATTCAGTTAATATTTGCTTTACGTATTTTGGAGCATTTTCATTGGGTGCATAAATATTTATTATTGTAACTTCTTCTTTGTCAATTGACCCTTTCAGCATCATATAATGTCCATCCTTGTCTCTTAAGATGTTTTTCACCTTAATGTCTATTTTATCAGAAATCATAATTGCTACCCCTGCCCTTTTTTGGTTTCCATTGACTTGGTATATTCTTTTCCATCCTTTAACTCTTAATTTGTTTTTATCTTTGTGTCTAAGGTGTGTCTCTTGTAGGCAGCATATTGATGAGCTTCTTTTCTTATCCAGTCTGCTACTCTCTTTCTCTTGATAGGTGCATTAGGCCATTCACATTGAGTGTAATTAGTGATAGGTACGAATTGATTGGTGTCATTCTATTGTGGTTTTTTGTCGTGTTGTTGGTGATTCTTTGGTCCATGTTTATTTCTGTGCTGAGTTCAGTTTGTTGGCTAATGCTTTCTCCCTTTTCTTCTTTATAGTTGGTTTTGTATTTATTAAGCCCATATGTTTTCCTTCCTTTTGGATTTGATTAGAAAAATTGTTACTCTTCTCTGTGGTTACCTTGGAGTATATTCTTGTCACTACATTATTAGAACAGTGTGTGCTGCAAACAGATTGTCATGTTTTCCTCTGCATTTGAGGGTTTGTACCCAGATGTATTATTCCCTCTGATAGGTTAGTTGCTGTTGTTGTGTGCTGCTTGAGTTCCTTGGTTTTTAAGGTAGAATGTTTTATGGTCTTATTATGAATATCTATTTCTGATTTGGTTTTAGAGTTGATGTCAC
>NW_006922518.1:493352-498930 GCF_000298275.1 Orycteropus afer afer | reverse complement strand
AGGTTGCCTGTTGTTTCCTAGAGAGTTTGAGGTTGTCTTTAACTGCTGGTTACGTGTTGATTTATTTTGTCTTGGATTTATGGTTTAACATTTTGAAAAGGTGAAGCTGGTGTATTTTATTTTATTATTGATTTGGGTATGCTGGGTCACTCTGCTGTTTTCTTTGTGATGGTGGAATCATTGTGTGGAATGTGGATATGGGTTTCTGTTTGTCGTAAAGAGAGTTTAGAGTTTGAACTGGGAGGTTTTATGGTGATTGGCTGAATATGGTTTCTTCTATTGAATGAGTGAGGTTATTGGCGGAGAAGGTGGGAGTAGAAGAAGGAAAGCTTGGTGTTGCTAGGGTCGGTTTCTAGGGCTTTGTGTGGGCTGTTATTGATGACATACTGTTATTTACAAGTTCACAGCTCAATTTCAGGAAAGATTCCTGTTGTTAAGGAGTCACCACTTTCCGCCAGGCCCAGGCACACTCAAAGACCCCACTTCCAAGACCCCTCGGTGACAAAACGCCAATCCGAGGCAAATTCCCGGGACCGCACTCAGCCACAGATTCCTCTCTCTCCACTCTGTCTGCCAGTCACATTGGCACAATCTGCCCAGACTGTGAGTGGCTCGGGAGTTTGTGATACTGCCCACCTGCGGCGCCAAAGATGTGTGCAATTTCAGCTGTGCTGGAGTCAGGAGAGTTCCTGCTAGTAATCTGTGGTCCCGATATCAGTGACAAAGACAAGCACAGACCTCTCAATGTCTCCCAAGCTGACCCAAACCCACTCAGTGGCCCACTGAAGGGATGCGAGTTCACCCTCCTGGAGCACCAGTGAGCTCTCCACTTGGGTTTCAGTGGTGCTGCGCATGCCCGTTTGCACCTAGCCGACCCAAATTACCAATAAAATCAGGTGTGGGAGGTAGATCCTTGGGATGTTTGCTGGGATGTTGGTGTGGTCGCTGGTATGCTGATATAGGGTGTCTTCTTCCTTGGCTCATGGAGATCTCAGGTGGACGCCCTCACCTTCCAGTCAGTGACTGCCCCAGGGAAGTTACCAGTGGCCTCTCTCGGCTGCCAGTCCATCCTCCACTGGGTAGATCTTCCTTAAATAATTTCCCTGTGCCTTTCCTCTAATTCTGCTCTTCTGTGTTTGGTGCACTCTGATTCAGTGAGCTGTTAAGAGCACCAAAATCCCTAATTCAAACTGCTGTACCTAGTTTTTCAAGAACTAAGTTGCTAGAGGGAAATACCTGGGTAATTACTGCCGAGACTCCATTTTGAAATCTTATCTTCTGTTGTTTTTGCATTTTGAGTTATGCTTGATAGTCTATTTATGCCATAAGTTAGGAACTCTGGTGGTGCAGTGCCTAAGGCTTTTGACTGCTAACCAGAAGGCTGGTGGTTCAAACCCACCAGCTGCTCCTTGGAAGGAAGATGTGACAATCTACTTCTGTAGTGATACCACCTCGGAAACCCAAGGAGGAGTCGTTATGATCCTACAAATTTGTTCCTATTTGGAGCTGGTGGAGTAGTGCCTAAGGCTAACTGCTAACCAGAAGCCTGGTGGTTCAAATCCACCAGCTACTCTTCAGAAGGAAGATGTAGCAATCTACTTCTGTAGGGATACTGCCTCAGAACCCAAGGAGGGGTCTCTATGATCCCATAAATTTGCCCCTATTTGGCGCTCTGGTGGAGTAGTGCCTAAGGCATTTGACTGCTAAGAGAAGGCTGGTGGTTTAAACCCATCCGCCGCTCCTCAGAAGGAAGGTTGGGCAATCTACTTCCATAGAGATACCAACTCGTAAACCCAAGGAGGGGTTGCTATGAGTCAAGACCAACTCCACAGCAGTGAGGATTTTTTTTTTTTTTTTGGTATTTTATATTTGATGAACTATATAGTTTTTGGGTTTTACATTTAGGTCTTTGATAAGTCTTTAGTTAGTCTTTGTGTATGGTGTAAGGTATGAATCTTGTTTCATTCTTTTTGCAAATGGATATTCAGTTTTCTCAGCACCATTTGTTAAAGAGGTGATCTCTCCCCCATTTGATCCTTTATCAAAGATCAACTGTCCATAAGTGAATGGATCTATTTCTGAATTTTCAATTTTGTTCCACTGCTCTATGTGTCTGTCATTGTACCAATACCTGGCTGTTTTGACTACCATGGCTGTATAGCAGGTTTTGAGATTGAGGAATATGAGACCTTTCAGTTTGTTTTTGTACTTCAGTAGTGCTTTCCTTATCCAAGCCTTCTTTTTTTTTTTTTTTCATATAAAATTAATGATTAGTTTTTCATGTCCTTAAAGAATGTTGATGAAATTTTGTTGAGATTGTTTTGAATTTATAGATTGCTTTGCATAGCAATGATATTTTTTGCAATATTCAGTTTTCCCATTCATTAACATGGCATATTCTTCCATTTATGTAGATCTCTTACAGGTACTTGTAGTATTCTTTGTGTAGGTCTTTCATGTCCCTGGTAAGATTTATCTCTAAATATTTAATCTTTTGGTAGTTACTGTAAATGGTATTGTTTTCCTTATTTCCTTTTCAGAGATCTCTTTGTTGATGTAGAGGAATCCAGCTGATTTTTGTATGTTTACTTTGTATATTTCAATCAGTTCCAGTAATTTTCTTGCTGAGAGTCTTGTGTTTTCTATGTATAAAATCATATCATCTGCAGATAGAAATAGTTTAGCTACTTCTTTGCCAATTTGAATACCTTTTATTTCTCTTTTTTGCCTTATTGTTCTGGCTAGGACTTCTAACATGATGTTGAATACAAGTGTTGAGGGAGGGCATCCTTGTCTGCTTCTGCTTAGAAAAAGGTAGTATTTTCAGTGTCTCTGTTTGAGAATAATGTTGATTGTTGGTTTTGTGTATGTGCCCTTTAGAAGGTTAAGAAATATTCCTTCTATTTCTATTTTAGTGAGCATTGTTATCAAGTATGGTGTTGGATTTTGTCCAACTGGCCTTCTGCATCAATTGATATGATCAAGTGAATCTTTTCTTTATGTGGAGATCATATTGTTTGCTTTTCTCATGTTGATTCACCCTTGAGTACCAGGCTTTAATCCCACTTGGGATTTTTAGCATTTTTTTTTTTTCCCTTGATATGTTGTTGGATTCTATTGGCTAGGATTTTGTTCAGATTTTTTTTCATCAATGTTCATGAAGTATATTGGCCTATAGTTTTCTTTTTTAGTTTTATCCTTGCTTGGTTTTGGTATTAAGGTTATGCTTGCTTCACAGAATGTGTTTAGGAGTGCTCCATCCTTTTGTATGTTGTGGAATAGTTTGATCAGAATTGTTGTCAGCTCTTCTCTGAATGTGTGGTAGAGTTAGCCAGTGAAGCCATCTGGGACAGGATTTTTTTTTTTTTTTAATGACTTGCTCTATTTCTTCTTTTGTGATGGATCTGTTCAAATTTTCCATCTCAGTTTGTCAATTTTATTAATCCTTTCAAAGAACCAACTTCTGTACTTTTTCATTCTTTTTATTATTTTTCTTTTTCTGTTTTATTTATTTCTGCTTGAATCTTTAATATGTGGTTTCTTCTATTGATTATAGGTTTTTTCTTGTTCTTTTTCTCAGTTTTGGAGATGTTGGGTAAAGGGGTTGATTTTGATTCTTTATTCTTTTCTCACTTGTATGCTTATTAATATAAATTTTCTTCAGGCCCTGATTTTGCTGTGTCCTTTTATTATGTTGAAAAAAATGATCTTCTATTCCTATTTTGCTGAGAGTTTTAATTAGAAATAGGTGTTGAATTTTATCAAATGCTGTTTTCTTCATTGATTGATATGATCTTATGTTTCTTATTTATTTCATGGATTATGTTGATTGTTCTTCTGATGTTGAACCATCCTTGCATACCTCTTGTGAATCTCTCTTCGTCATTGTATTTTTTATATTGTTTTGGTATTTTTTGATAGAGTGTTGCATTCCATTAGTAAGGATTTTGTTGAAGATTTGTGCATTTATATTCATGAAGGCTATTGGTCTGTACTTTTCCTTTTTGGTGGTGACTTTAGTTTTGGTATCCAGGCTATGCTTGCTTCATAGAATGAATTTGGGAATATACTATACTTTTCCATGTTTTGGAATAGTTTGAGTATGTTATGTGTCAGCTCTTCTCTGAACATAAGGTAGAATTCTCCAGGAAAGCTGTCCAGGCCAGCACTTTTTTTGCAGGGAGGTTTTTTTGTTTTGTTTTGTTTTGTTTTTATGAGGTGCTCAATTTCTTCTTTTGTAATGGGTCTGTTCAAATTTTCTGTCTCTTTCTGTGTTAATTTAGGTGGGTCTTCTGCTTCTAGAAATATGTCCATTTCTTCTAGGTTTTTAATTTGTTGGAGTAAAGTTCTTCATAAAATTATGTTATTATCCTTTTAATCTCAGTTGATTCTGTTGTGATGTCACTCATTTCACTCATTATTCATGTTATTTACATCTACTCTTTCTTTTCATCAGTTAATTTTGCCAGTGGTTAATCTTTTTGAAGAACCAGCTTCTGGTCTTGCTGATTTCTTTCTAGTTGTTTCTCTATTCTCTGCTTCATTTATTTAATCTCTGATTATTATTATTTCTTGTCTTTCAGACATGGTTGGCTTCTTTTCTTGTTTTTGTCCTAATTGTTGAGTTATTGGGTTAAGGTGTTGATTTTGTTTTTTTCTTCTTTTTTGATGTGTGCATTATTTGCTACAAATTGACCTCTGAGTACTGCTTTTGCTATGTCCCAAAGATTTTGGTACATTTTGTTCTCATTCCCATTTGTTTCTATGATTTCTTTCTTTTTAATTCCATCCTGTATTTCTTCTCTTACCCAGTGGTTCTTGAGCAGTGTATTGTTCAGTTTCCACATATTTGAATTTTTCCCATGGTCTTCTCATTATTGATTTCTAATTTTATAGTGTTCTGATCTTAGAAGATGCCTTGTAGTATTCCAATATTTTAAAATTTATTGGGGCTTGTTTTGTGGCTTAACATATGGTCTATTCTTGAGAATGATCCATGTGCACTGGAAAACAATGTGTATTGTTTTTTTGTCAGGTGGTGTGTTCTTTATACAGCTATGATGGAGATGTTTGATGGTGTTGGGATCTTCTCTATTTTTGTTGAATTTTTTTCTAGTTGTTTTGTCCTTCATTGAAAATAGTGTGCTAAAGTCTCCTACTAGTATTGCTGAATTATCTATCTCTCCTTTCAATACAGTTAATGTTTGCTTCATGTATTTTGGAGCTCTTTCATTGGGTGCATGCATATTTTTTATGATTATGTTATTTTGGTCAATTGACCCTTTTATCATCATATAATTTCCTTCCTTGTCCCTTATGCTGGTTTTCACCTGAAAGTCTATATTATCAGAAATTAATATTGCCACTCCTGCTTTTTTTTTTTTTTATTTGGTTATCATTAGTTTGATATATCTTTTTTCCATCACTTGATTTTTAATGTATGTTTATATTTGTGTTTAAGGTGAATCTCTTGTAGGCAGCGTATTGATGGGTCTTGGATTCTCATCCAATCTGCCACTCTCTTTCTTTTGATTGGTGCACTTAATAACTCTTAGGCAGTGTTGTTGTTGTTGTTGTT
>NW_006922518.1:489671-491682 GCF_000298275.1 Orycteropus afer afer | reverse complement strand
ATGACATTGACCACAATTTAGCACAATGCAACATCTCCTCTCCCACTTCCTCCTGATAGGTACCACTTCCCTGTGACCATCCCTCCATGCACTCCAACCCCCTAAGCTGTCTCCCTGTGCCTAAGCAGCCCTTCTTTCTCTCTTTCTTATTCTCTCTAAGGAGTGTATCTACCTACCTCAGGTAAATGCTCAACTAGTATGTCTGTCTACTGCTTGGCTGGAAGCTACAGGTGTGCATTCAATTCCAGACCTGAAGGGTAGCTAGGGGCCATAGTCTCAGTGGTTCCACCAGGCTCCATCAGTTTGGATGTGAAGGTTTATCATTTTTCTTTGAGGTTACCCTATGATTTATAATTTTCCCCCTGAGTGTAGAGCAGTTCATTCTGTCTTGCAACTCTTTTAACTTCCTCATCATTTAGACGTTCTGTAACTACACAGTCCTTTCCCTCTTTTTCTTTGTAGTTGTCCTCATTTGCCAATTGATGTCTCTTGTTCCCTATTTACGGTCTTCTAAGCTCATTTTGTTTTTGATATGTCCATAGCTGTGGTTCTGGGATATGTCATCTTGTGTATTAATGGTCGGTTGTTATTTGCTATTTTTGGTTCTCTGTTCAAAGTACTCCCTTTAGCGTCTCTTGTAAGGTTTGTCTGGTTTTAACAAATTCCCTTAGTTTCTGTTTATCTGGAAATCTCCTAATTTCACCATCATATTTGAGGGACAATTTTGCTGGGCATATAATTCTTAATTGAAAATTTTTCTCTTTCCGGGTTTTATATATACTATCCCATTGTCTTCTCGCTTGCATGATCTCTGCTGAGAAATCAGAGCTTATTCTTACTGGCTGAACTTTGTATATAACTTTTTGTTTCTCCCGTGCTGCTCTCAGGATTCTGTCTTTGTCCTTGGTTTTGGTGTTTGATGATGATATGTCTTGGGGATTTCCTTTTGGGGTCTATCCTGTTTTGGGTTTGTTGGACTTCCTGAATGGATATGTTCTTCTCTTTCATCATACCAGGGATGTTCTCCTCCAGCAAATCTTGGGCAATTTTCTCAGTGGTTTTATTGTTCTCTTCATGTTCTGGAATTCCAGTGACACATAGATTATTTCTTTTGATGGTATCGTTCATGAACCTTAGGATTTCTTCATTTTGTTTTGATATTTTTTTTCTGGCTGATCCCTTTCTAAAGAAGTATTTAGGTATTTGTTTTCAATCTCATTAATTCTGTCTTCCATTGCATCAATTCTACCCCTTTGCCCTTGCAGTGTGTTATCTATTTCTAATAATTTAGTATTAATCTTTTGGATTTCTGTCTGTAGATTTAGAATCATTTCTAATTTTTCATTTATTTTGTCATTTTGTTCTTGTATTTTCTTTCAGAATTTTTCCAAATTTTTTTTCTGTGTTTTCTTTGGTCTGTCTCTCAATCCTTTGAAGATACCTAAATATAATTCTTTTGAAATACTTATCAGAGAGTTCCAATGCTGCTTCTTCCTCAGGGATATGTTCTGGGTCAGTATCCTTTGCTCTTGTTTCTACTGTTTTATCTTTCTTCTTTGTGTGGACTGTGATGGTCTGTTGCTTCCGAGACATCGTGGTATTGTATTAAGATCTCTGTTAATTGCTTGTGAAGAGCAGCCGAGGGTGATTCAGGCTCTTCTTGGTGGTTTTTTATCATTGGCCCATTGGTGGAAAAAGAGGTGCTGTCTCTTTTTCAGTAAGTGAAGTTGCAGGAGGTGTGGGTTTACTTGTATCTTATGAGGACTGTTGTTGTCTCCCAGTCAGTTAGGCAAAAATTATAATTGAATAACCATTGAAAAAACTATAAGCACATGTACAAAAAATACAGGACCAGGAACCCCCCCCCAAAAAAAAAAAACAAAAAAACAGGGTGGGGGGAGAAGAAGAAAACAGATAAATCTGTAGTATCTGGGGATAGGTCACTGAGAATAAAAAGGTAGAGAAGGAGAATAATGAATAAAGAAACAATCAAAGAAACAAACCAACAATA
>NW_006922518.1:487696-489155 GCF_000298275.1 Orycteropus afer afer | reverse complement strand
TTTTTTTTTTTATAATTATTGATGCAAATGTGTTGGGTCACTCTGCTGTTTTCTTTGAGGTGGTGGAATCCCTGTGTATAGTGTGGATATGTGTTTCTGTTTGTCGTAAAGAGGGTTTAGAGTTCGAAGCGAGAGGTTTTATGGTAATTGGATGAATATGTTTTCTGTTATTAAGTGAGTGAAGATATTGGTAGAGAAGGTGGGAGCAGAAGAAGGAAAACTTGGTGTTGTTAGGGTTGGTTTCTAGGGCTTTGAGCAGGCAATTTTTGATGATGTATTCATTTTCAAGACTGCATCTCAACTTCAGGAAAGATTCTTATTGTTAGAGCATCACAAATTTCTGCCAATTTCAGGCACACTCAAAGATCCAGGCTCCGTGGCCCCACAGTGCTAAAGAATGGCTCCAAGGCAAAAATCCTGGGAGTGTGGTTTCTTCCCTCTTCCTGTTCTGTCTGCCTGCAGTGCTGACGTAATCCCGCCAGATCCCTAATGGCAGGCTCTGGATTTTGTCTGTGATAACGCCCAGCTGTGGTGTCAAAGATGCGCACAGTTTGAGCTGTCGGTTGGGGGAGTACCTGCTGGTGACCTGTGGTCCTGATCTCTGTGACAAAGAAAAGCACAAAGTCTCCCAGTCTGACCCCAATCTACTCTGTGACCCGCTGGGAGGGGAGGGAGCTAACCTTCCTGTCGCAACAATAAGTTTTCCTCCAAGTGTCATTGGAGGTGTCTGTACCCACAGCCAGCACCCAGGAGACCCAAATTACCTCCAAAAAATCAAGATGAGCTGCTGGAGGCAGGTCTCTGCCACTGTCCACTGGAATATTAGAGTGGTCACTGGTAAGCTGTTATAAGGCATCCTCCCTCTTGGCTCGGGGATCTCAGGCGGGCGCTCTAGCCAAGCACATGGTGCTTGCTCCAGAAGAGTTTCCAATGCCTCTTTCAGGTGCCTGTCTGTCTTCCTCTAGTAGTTCTTTCCTAAATAATCTTCCTGTGCCTATCCTTTAATTCTGCTCTTCCGTGTTTGATGTACTTTGAATCTGTGAGCTGTTCAGAGCACTGAAATTCCTAACTTAAACTGTTGTGGCTAGTTTTCCAAGACCTTAGATGCCAGAGAGATAAACCGTGCTGCTCACTGGCTCGACTCCATTTTGAACTCCCATTCTTTTTTTTTTTTTTTTCCCCCTGATTTTTTCTGATACAAGCTGACGTCAAGAGACTTGTCTTCTAGTCAGGAAACACATTCTTTAGCCAATTTGATTCTACTCTTTTGTCTTTCCAATGGGTTATCTGTCTCCATAATTTTTGTATTCATTTTCTGGATTTGTAATTGATGTTTTTGTATGATTTCTAATGTCTATTTATTTTGTCTCATAAGGTTTTCCCTGGCCAATTCTTTGAGAAGTGGACGGCCTCTTCCTTCTTCCTAGTCTGTCTCAGTCTATAAGCTGGGCTGTTACCT
>NW_006922518.1:485468-486266 GCF_000298275.1 Orycteropus afer afer | reverse complement strand
GGAAACGACTTGACGGCACTTAACAACAGCAACAACATTTATTTTGTCATTTTGCTCTTGTATGATTTTCCTGAGTTCTTCAGAAGTCTGCTTTTTCCTTGCTTCTGTTTATGGTTTTCCTTGAGATTTTGAAATGTCCTGTATCTTTTGAATTCCTTCTTAGGTAGTTCTATTACCTGTTCTTTCTTGGGGAGATTTCCTAGTCCTTTAGTGTGCTCACTTGTTTCCACCATCTTTTCCTAGTTCTTTGTGTGAACTGAAATTGTCTACTGTCTGAAAGACATTTCTTCCCCCACTCGTTTTTATTCCTTTGTTCTGATGTATCCACATGTGTGGAACAAGTGTGCTTCTTAGGTTGTTAGGTTGACAGCACTGGGGCTGTCTCTACCTCTCTCCTGGTTGGTGGAATAATGGATGGGAATGTGTGTGTGGGTCTCTTTTGTCACAAAGAGGAGCTACAGTTTGGATAATGAGTTATCCACGTGTTGTTGATCTACTGGTGTAGGAGCTGGTTATTGTTGTTGTTATTATGTGTCATCAAGGCATCCCTGACTATTAGAAACCTTATGTACAACAAAACAAAACACTGCCTGGTCCTGTGCCAGCCTCATGATCCCTGCTGTGTCTGAGACCATTGCTTCTGCCACCATGTCAATCCACCTTGTTTAGTGCCTTCCCTCTTTTCTTGACCCTCCACTTTACCAAGCCTGACATCCATCTCCAGAGAATGGTCCCTTCTGACAACATGAACAAAATAGGTGAGACGAAGTCTGGCCATTCTCACTTCCAAGGAGCATT
>NW_006922518.1:482700-483269 GCF_000298275.1 Orycteropus afer afer | reverse complement strand
ACAAATATGGATCTCTTCCAGTCAGTTGGCCAGGTAGCTGTCTTCCAAATCTCTTGGCATAACTGAGTGAGTGCCTCAAATGGAGCATCTGTTTGTTGAAATATCTCAATCGGTACTCCATCAATTCCCAGACCCTTGTTCTTCACCAATCCTTTCCTTGAAGCTTTGATTTCCCCTTTAAGTACCATTGGTTCTAGATCATATGTCACTTCCTGAAATGGATGAAGATCGACTAGTTCTCTTTGTTACAGTGACTCTGTGTATTCCGGCCATCTTCTCTTGATGTTTTCTGCATCATTCACATTTTGCCCATAGAATCTCTCAGTATTGCAACTCGAGGCTTAAATTTTTTCTTCAATTCTTTCAGCTTGAGAAATGCTGTGCATGTTCTTCCCTTTTGGTTTTCAAACTCCAGGTCTCTGCACATTTCATTATGGTAATTGGTTTTATCTGCTCCAGCTGCTCTTTGGTATCTTCTGTTCAGCTCTTTTATCTTGTCATTTCTTCCATTGTCTTTAGCTACTCTCCACTCAAGGGCAAGTTTCAGAGTCTCCTCTGTCATCCACTTT
>NW_006922518.1:476036-482222 GCF_000298275.1 Orycteropus afer afer | reverse complement strand
TCCTTGTAGGCATTTGGATATTATCCTGTCACTGACAGCATTGTACTTCAGGACAGATCTTGAAACATCCTTTGTGATGATGAATGCCACGCCATTCTTTTTCAAACTGTCATTCCTGGCATAGTAGATCACTTGGTTGTCTGATTCAAAATGGCCAAAACCCATCCATTTCAGCTCACTAATGCCTAGGATATCAATCTTTAGGTGTTCCATTTCATTTTTGACAACTTCCAATTTTCCTCGATTCATACTTTGTACATTCCATGTTCCAATGATTAATGGATGTCTGCGGCTGTATCTCTTCAATTTGTGTGGTGCCACATCAGCAAATGGAGGTCTCAAAAGCTTTACCTTATCCATAGGTCTAAGGCTGGATTTACTCAGAAGATGCAGCTCTTTCCCAGTCCTATTTTGAGAGCTTTCTAACCTAATTGAACTATTCATAAAGTTGCATGGTAATGTATCAAACAGTGTTTCTTTGCTATTCATAAGGTTTTCCCTGGCCAATTCTTTGAGAAATGGATGGCCCCTTCCTTCTTCCTAGTCTGTTTCAGTCTGTAAGCTGGGCTGATACCTGTGCACCATGTGCATCCGCTGGGTTTGAAACACCAGTGGCTCAGCCTCAAAACTCACATCAACATGTCACCATGGTAGGCCCAACCAACAGACAAGTTTGTCTCCCTATTGGAAACCTCTCATACCACCCATACCTGGGTCCCTGAAACTGACTCCTCCTCTGTCCAGATTCCTGGGTATTTTAATGCCCTTTCTCCTGCTATCCTGCTCTGCTGCTTTGGGCATGCCTGAGTTCACTCTCTTCACCTGGATCCCTGCAGCTGACTGCTCCTCTTTCTGGGTTCCTGGCTTTTTAATTCCCTTTCTCCCATTCTCCTGCCCTGCTGCCTTGGGCATACCTGAGTTCCCTCTCCTCACCTGGATCCCTGTAGATGACTGCTCCTCTGTCCAGGTTCCTGGCTTTTAATCCCCTTTCTCCCACCCTGCTGCTTTGGGTCTGCCTGAGTTCCCTCTACTCACCTAGATCCCTGCAGCTGAAAAATTTGAAGTGGACAAAAATGAAATGGAAGTGAACAGTAACACCAGGAGGATGTGCACTCATTAAAACAATCAAGTATATGAGATCTAGAGGACAGAATCTACCCAGTAATAGAGTGAGGAAGGCAGGAGGGGATGATAGCAAGGAAGGACTAAGGGAAGGGGTAGGTTCAGGGAAGAAGTTGGAAGAATGCTGTTACAGTGTGGGGATCATAGTAAATGTCAATTTGTTTATGGATAGTTGAATGGAAAACCAATTTTTTTTCTGTAAACTTTCCCCAAAATTATAATTTAAAAAAGAAAGAATGAAATGGAATGCATGAAGATCATTATCTTAACCATTAAGCCAAAAAAACCAAACTCATTGCTATCGTGCTGGTTCTGACTCATAACGACCCCTCCTTGGGTTTCTGTGGGGGTATCTCTACGGAAGTAGATTGTCCAGTCTTCCTTCCAATGAGTGACTGGTGGGTTTGAACTGCCAGCTTTATTGTTAGCAGTCAAATGCTTTAAGCACTATGCCACCAGAGCTCCTAAGATGCTGTCAGTGACAAGATAATATCCAAACTCGTATAAGGATAATAATTTAATACTGTTGTTTCAGGTACTGTTGAGTTGGCTCTGACTTATAACAACCTTGTGTACAGAACAAAACAATGCCCAATTGTGTGCCATCCTCACTATCCTGGTATACTTGAGTCCATCATTGCAGCCACTGTGTCAATTCATGTCACTGAGGATTTTCCCCTTTTTCACTGACCCTCCACTTTACCAAGTATGATATCCTTCTCCAGTAAATTATCTTTTCTGACAACATGATCAAAGTAGGTGAGAAGAAGTCTAGCATTCTCACTTCCAAGGAGCATTCTGGCTGCACTTCTTCTGGATAGATTTGTTTGTTCTTCTGGCAGCCCGTGGTACTTTCAGTATTCTTTACCAACACCACAACTCAAAAACAACAATTCCTCTCTGGTCTTCCTTATTCCTTGTCCAGCTTTCACATGCATATGAGGCGATTGAAAATACCGTGGCTTGGTACAGGTGCACTTTACTCTTCACAGTGATATCTCTGCTCTTCAACACTTTAAAGAGGTCTTTTGCAGCAAATTTGCCCAGATTTCTTGACTGCTTCTTCTATTGGTGTTGATTGTGGAACCAGGTAATATAAAATCTTCGACAACTTCAATCTTTTCTCCATTTATCATGATACTGGTTATTGGTCTGGTTGTGAGGATTTTCATTTTCTTTATGCTAAGGTATAATCGATACTGCAGGCTATACTCTTTAATCTTCATCAGTAAGTGCTTCACGTCATCTTCACTTTCAGCAAGCAAGTTCATGTCATCTGCATATTTCAGGTTGTTAATGACTCTTCCTCCAATCCTGATGCCATGTTCTTCTTCAGGTAGCCCAGCTTCGCAGATTATTTACTCAGCATACAGATTGAATAAGGACGGTGAAAGGATACAACCCTGAAATACATCCTTCCTGATTTTAAACTATGGAGTATCCCTTTGTTCTGTTTGAAAGACAGCCTCTTGGACTAGGTACAAATTCCTCATGAGCACAAAAGTGTTCTGTAATTCTCATTCTTTGTAATGTGATCCATAATTTGTTATGATCCACAGAGTTGAGTGCTTTTGCATAGTCAATAAAACACAAGTAAACACCTTTCTGGTATTCTTTGCTTTCAGCCAAGATCCATCTGACATCAGCAATGATATCCCTCATTCTGAATCCAGCTTGCATTTCTGGAAGCTCCCTGTCAATATACTGGTGCAAGCATTTTTGAATTATGTTTAGCAAAAGTTTACTCACATGTTATATTAATAAAAAACTGACTTGATGGCAGTGACTTTTTGTGTGTGTGTGTGTGATATTAATCATAACTACTGTTCAATAATTTCCTTATTCTGTTGGATCACCTTTCTTTGGAATGAGTACAAATGTGGATTTCTTCCAGTCAGTTGGCCAGTTAGCTGTCTTCCAAATTACTTGGCATTGATGAGTAAGTGCCTCCAGCACAGCATCCATTTGCTGAAACGTCTCAGCAGTCACTCTGTCAATTCCTAGAGCTTTGTTTTTCACCAATTCCTTCAGTACAATTTCATCTTCTTCCTTCAATACTATTGGTTCTTGATCCTATGCCACCTTCTGAAAAAAATGATCATCAACCAATTCGTTTTTGTACAGTGATGCTGTATATTCCTTCCATCTTCTTTTGATGCTTCCTGCATCATTCAATATGTTGTCCATACAATCTTTCAATATTGCAACACAAGGCTTAAATTTTTTCCTCAGTTCCTTCAGCTTGAGAAATGTTGAGCATGTTCTTCCCTTTTGGTTTTCCAACTCCAGATTTTTGCATATTTCCTTGTAATAATTGGATATGTCTCCTCAAGCTGCTCTTTGGAATCTTCCATTCAGCTCTTTATCTTGTCATTTCTTGCATTTGCTTTAACTACTCTCTACTCAAGGGCAAGTTTCAGAGTCTCTTCTGTCATCCATTTTGGTCATGTATGATGTTCTTGATGTCATCCCACAATTTGTCTGATGTTAATACCTGCTGTTCAATTCATCAAATCTATTCTTCAGATGGTCTCTAAATAGAGGTGAGATAAAATGAAGGTCATATTCTGGCTCTTGTGGACTTGTTTTAATTGTCTTCAGCTTCAACTTGAGTTTGGATATGACACACTGTTTATGCTGTTTCTGTTTTTGGAAAATGGTATTTACAATGAATAAGTCATTGGTCTTGCAAAACTCTATTGTGTGATCTCCAATGTCATTTTTATAACTGACACTGTATTTTCCAAATGCTGATGATTATTCTTTGTTTTGAACCTTCACATTCCAATCACCAGTAATTATCAATATATTTTGATTGCATATTTGGTCAATTTCTAACTGCAGAAGTTGGAAAAAACCTTCATTTTTTTCATCTTTGGCTTTAGTGGTTGGTGTATAAGAAAGTAGTTTGATTGTTGCAGAAGAAAGAACACTCTAAATGTGATCAAAGGATTTTAAATAAAGTCAATGATCAAGAGGAGGGAGTATGTTAGAGTTTAAATTATAAAAACAATTTTTTAGTAGAATACTGCTTTCTACAGTAGGACCCCTAACTCCATTTTGAGTCTTGACATAATTTCAGATGTCATTTGAGTTCTTTCTGTTATTTCACCAATTCTTGCTGACCATTAAACCAGCAATGTGGTTATGTTTAGAGGAGTCTAGATGAAAGCCCAGGGAGGAACAGTTTGTCCTCAGGAAGAGTGTGGTTGGAAGTACATTAATTAGTAGGCAGAAAGATGCTCACACATAGAACTAGAGAACCTGCCTGAGTATTTTCCAAAAGTAGTCAATCAGATGCATATTATCTGATTTAAGTTAAAAGTTTGTGTCCTGATATGGCCTTCTAACTGTCTTGTGGCAATATTAACTTGGCTACTGGAGATCTTTCCATTAATACAGCTTCCCAAACTTCTCTCACTTTCTCATCTTTACTTTAGTGTAAATGTTGACTGTTTGGTCTTATATATATGATTTTTTAAAAAAAGAAGTATAGTGTAATATAGTATGGAGGAATAGGCAGACAAGTGACACAGACCCTCTTCAACAAAGAAAAGAAAAACCAATTGACAGAGATACAGAAGATAATCCTGGAACCCTGAACTTTGAAAGGAACTATACAGAAGTGGATTGGGCACCAACTAGTGGAAAAACCTGAATGAAAACAACCCTAAAGTAAGCCAGCCATGGTTGACTGTGATCTCAGGTCCCTGCACCTTTCCCAGAATGCCACTGTGCAGAATCATAACATTAGAACTAGAAGATATCCAAGTAACCCCAAGGACACTCTGGACCTGGATGACTGAAAAGGGGTGACATTACCCTTGTTACTCTTATACCCCACACCTGCTTGGTGAATGGAGTTTAGGCCATCCCCCACTCCCACCCACCTTCTGGGCCTGCAGGAACTCCATCCCACTCTGTGTACTGGATGCCCTCCCCTGCTTTCCCCCAATTTTCTTTCTTTCTTTCTTTTTTTTTTTTTTTAACTTTTTTTCTGGTTTTTAGTTTGCTTGCTTCTGTCTGTTTCAAAAGTACTACTATTATTAATACTTTTGTCCTTTTTACTATTATTCTTTATTCTTCCCCTCCCAGGTCCTAGTTTTCAGCTTTTTCTTTTCTCCTGTTCCTGGTTGCAATTTTTTTTCCCCTTCTCTTTTTCTCCTGGTTAACCCCATTCCTTGTTTTTCTTTTTGCATTTTTCCCATTTTTTTTCTTCATTATTCCCCTTCTCTGCCTTTTTTCTCTTATTTCCTATCCCCAGATATTGAAAGTTTTCTTGTTTTATTCACTGACTTTCTTGTTTGTCTGGAGGGTGCAGCCATTTTGATTGTTTACATGTGGCAGCCATTTTGGATATTTAAAGTGACTGAGGGTACAGCCATTTTGAATGTTTACAACTGGCAACCATTTGGATTTTAAAGTGATACTATTCTCATTCAGATTCCAGGGACCTAAGAACAGGCAGCAAGAAGGGAAGCAGGGAGAGGACAAAAAAAGTAAAGGGGACTGGAACAGATCGAGGAGTCAGCCACAGGGACCCAGGTGAAGGGAGGGAACCCAGGCCACGCCCCACAAGCAGTGAGACAGGAAGCAGGGAGAGGACAGAAAAGGCAGAGTGGACTGGAATAGATCGAGGAGTTAGCCACAGGGATCCAAGTAAGGATGGTTGGAGGGGTTTCCAACAGCTAAAGGAGACAAAGTTGTCTGTCGGTTTGTCCTACTGTGGTGACATGTAGCTGTGAGTCTTGAGGCTGTGCCACTGGTGTTTCAAACCCAGTGGGGTACACCTGTTGCACAGGTATCAGCCAGGCTTGCAGACTGAGACAGACTAGGAAGAAGGAGGAGGCCATCCACTTCTCAAAGAATTGGCTAGGGGAAACCTTATGAATAGCAGAGAAACACTGTCTGATACATTACTGCACAACTTTATGAATAGTCCAGAAACATTGTCCAATACAGAGGAGGAAGATGACTCACTTAGCTTAGAAAGCTCTCAAAGTAGGACTGAGCAAGAGCTTCATTATCAGAGTAAAATAAGCCTTACTCATATGGATAAGGTAA
>NW_006922518.1:461396-474386 GCF_000298275.1 Orycteropus afer afer | reverse complement strand
ATTTGGAAGACTACTACCTGGCCAACTGACTGGAAGAGATCCATATTTGTACCCATTCCAAAGAAAGGTGATCCCAAAGAATGTGGAAATTATAGGACAATATCATTAATATCACACGCAAGTAAGATCTGACTGAAAATAATTCAAAAACGGTTGCAGCAGTATATTGACAGAGAACTTCCAGAGGAGTAAGCTGGATTCAGAAGAGGATGTGGAACAAGGAATATCATAGCTGTTGTCAGATGAATCTTGGCTCAAGGCAAGGAATACCAGAAAGATGTTTACTTGTGCTTTATTGACTGTGCAAAGGCATTTGATTGTGTGGATCATGACAAATTATGGATAACATAAAGAATGGGAATTCCTGAGCACTTAATTATACTCATGAGGAACCTGTACCTTAACCAGGAGGCTGTCATTCGAACAGCACGAGGGGACACTCCATGGTTTAAAATCAGGAAGGGAGTGCATCAGGGTTGTATCCTTTCCCCATACTTATTCAATCTATATGCTTAGCAAATAATCTGAGAAGCTGGACTATATGAAGAAAAACGTGGCCTCAGGATTGGAGGAAGAATCATTAATAACCTGAGATATGCTGACAACACACTTTCCTTGCTGAAAGTGAGGATGACTTGAGGCACTTACTGATGAAGACTGAGGAACACAGTCTGCAGTATGGATTACATCTCAATATAAAGAAGACAAAAATCCTCACAACTGGACCAATAAGCAGCATCATAATAAATGGGGAAAAGATTGATGTTGTGAAAGAATTCACGTTACTTGTTTCTACAATCGAGGCCAATGGAAGCAGCAGTCAGGACATTAGATGACATGTAGCATTGGGTAGGTCATTTGTGAAGGAACTCTTTCAAGTGCTGAGGAGCAAGGATGTCTCCTTGAGGTCTAAGGTGCACCTGATACAGGCCATGATATTTCCAATTGCCTCGTATGCATGTGAAAGCTGGACAAGGAATAAGGAAAACGGAAGAAGAGTTGATGCTTTTGAGCTGTGGTGCTAGCGAAGAATGCTGAAGGTACCATGGACTGCCAAAAGAACTAAAAGATCTGTCCTGGAGGAAGTGCAGCCAAGATACTTCTTGGAAATGAGGATGGCCAGACTTCGACTCACCTACTTTGGTCATGTTTTCAGAGGAGACTATTTCCTGGAGAAGGATGTCATGCTTGTTAAGGTGAAGGGTCGACAAAAGAGGGGAAGGCCTTCGATGAGATGGAATAACACCAGGGCTCCTTCCCCTTATCATTACAAAAAGATAATTGGAACTTACTGTATTCCAATAATAATAACAAAATGAGAACATAATATTGTTAGATTAGATACTTAAGTACACAATCATATAATGATCAAATATAGTTTAGACAATATTGAAGTATATTCACTAAGGTAGAGGAAAATTTAAAGAATACTTTCATAAAAAGAAATTTGGAAGAAGTGCTGACTGTATCTGAACAATGTTCATGACTGATGAGTAATACATTAGCTGTAAATAATACCCAAAATGGGGAATGACCACAAACAAAATACTGCTATAGGAACAAATTTGTTTATGCCATCTTGTTTCTAAACTTTGTAGCTGTTAGATGCTGTTAAGTAGGCTCCAATTCATTATGACCTTATGTACAACAGAATGAAAAGTTGCCAGTCCTGTGTCATCTTCATGTTCCTTGAGTCCATTGCTGTGGCCTTTAGGGGGCTCATCTTCCAGCACTTATCAGACACTATTCTGTTGTGATCCAGAAGTTTTTCACTGGCTAATTTCTGGAAGCAGGATACTAGGCCTTTCTTCCTAGTCCATCTTAGTCTGGAAGCTTCATGGAAACCTGTTCAGCATTGTAACAACACACAAGCTTCCAATGACAAATGTGGTAGCTATGCATGTGGTGCACTGGTCAGGAATGGAACTTGGATTTTTAAATGGAAAGTGAGAATTCTACCACGGAACAACCAATGCTCTCAGTTACGACAATAGTGGTAGTATATCTAGTGCTTCTCAGGCAACCATGAGGCCCTGAAAAATGAAAAGGAACTTCTTCAGTAAAGATGATGAGGAGCTTCTAGAAGAAAGGGCTTTTCAAAATGTGTCTTGAACCTGGAAGATTCCAAGTGTGTCAGACAGGGGCAGAAAGAGAGTTTTATCAGATATTAGGATGAAGGAAGATATAGGGATAAAATCTTGCAGTTAGAGAGACAAAACTATGTTGAGGTAGGGAAAATAACAAAACAGGGGCTGTAGATCCATGCAGGCTAGGATTCAAATCTTGCCCCTTCAGCTTACCAGCTCTGTGGTCATGATCAAGTGATATAGCTATTACATAACATAAAATTACAGTCAGCCTTCCTACCTGCTGGTTCCAAATTTGCAGATTCAGTTAACTCTGAACTGAAAATGTTTGAGATAAAAAAAGAAAAAGAAATTAAGTGGTCAAAGCAATCCCTCCAAGGGTAAGAGGGAGTGTAACATGCTATTTACATAGCATTTACATTTCATTACATATAAATAATCTATAGATGATTTAAAGTATTAAGTGAGAGATGGGCATAGATTATATATAAATATTTTATTTTATCCCATTTTATATAAGGGACTTGAGCATCTGTGGATTTTGGCATTCACAGGGGATCCTAGAGCCAATACCCAACAGATGTTGAGGGGTGTGTATAGTTTATTCTTTTAAGGAAAACTCTATGTAATCTAAAAGAAGATTGGTAAACAACAGATTTAAAACTATGAGCATACCACAAAACATAATGTATATATTCTTCATCTTTTTAGCCCAGATAAACATTATCTTCATTCTTCACAATTAGTTGAAGTAGGTATAAAATTTTAAATTCTATAATTTTATGATTTATAAAAGTATATAGATGTGTCGTTTTATTCAATTTTCTCATCCCTACCCCTCCAACATACCAGAAAATTTCTGTTGCTTGAGCCAGGGCTAGTAATAATTTTCAACCCTAGAAAACTTCAGAAAGTTATGAAAAGTACAAATAAGAGATTATCATGGATATTTATTTTCACCTTAATTAACTATCATTTATGAAGCATTAGTAGTAGCTCAGTGGTAGAATTCTCTCTCACCTTCCATTTGAGAAATCCAGGTTTTATTTCTGGCCAATGTACTTCATGTACAACCACCACTGATCTGTCAGTGGAGTCTTGTGTGTTGCTGTAATGCTGATCAGATTTCAGCAAAGCTTCCAGAAAAAGATGGATTAGGAAGAAAGACCTGGCAATCTTCTTCTGAAAATCAGCCAGTGAAAATTCGATGGAACACAATGGTCCAGTCTGCTACTGATCATAGAGATGGTGCAGGACTGGGCAGCATTTTGATCCATTTTCCATGGGGTCCCCATGAGTCAGAGGCTGATGTGATAGCAGCCAACATAAACAACATATAAATGGTCTGATACAAGATGGTAAAATTCATGACATTTGGTACCGTCTATGTTCTCTAACTGTTAGCCACTTACAAAAAGAAAATACTAATAAATTATCAGCAGTTAATTTAGAAAATCAAAACTAAAATCTTTATTCCCCCTTTCTTGCCTTCCTTTGGATTAACTGTATTTCATAAAATTCTGTTTTTTCATTCCTGACATTTCTATTTTTGTAATATATGTTAATTTGATATTTAGTTTAAATACTACAGATATTATATTATTATATTTAAAGATTTTTTTTTAAATTCCTCTTTCATTGCTCCTCATTCTCTTCCAATCTCTGAATTTCTATCTAGAATCTTTTTTTTTTTCCTCTCCCTGCAGAACGCCCTTTCCTATTTCCTCTATGCAAGTCCATAGTGATAAAGTCTCTCAGTTTTTATTTGTTTAAATGCCTTGTCATTTTAAAAAATATTTTAGTTGGCTAAAATATTAGATTGGTATTTATTTTCTTTCAGCACATTGAAGCTAATGTGTCACCCTCTCAACCATGACCAAGCTGATTTTAATTGTTTTTCTGCTTCTAATTAATTTTCAACAACTTCAATATACCAAGCTTAGATGTGGTTTTCTTTTGATTTATCTAAGTGGGATATGCTCCTTGGAAGGGAGAATGGCCAGACTTCGTCTCACCTACTTTGGTCAAGTTGTCAGAAGGGACCATTCCCTGGAGAAGGATGTCATGCTTGGTAGGGTGGAGGGTTGAGTAAAGAGGGGAAGGCCTTCAACAGATGGGTTTACACTGTGGCTGCCATGATGGGCTCAAGTATAGCAGGGATCATGGAACTGGCACGCGATCAGGCAGTGTTTCTTTCTGCTGTGCATGGGGTCACTATGAATCTGAACTGACTGGATGGCACCTAACAACAACAACAAGTGGGACTCATAGGGTTTCTTGAACCTGCCATCTGATGTCTTATGTCCATTTTAGAAAATTCTCTCCTTTTGATAACCAAATTATATGCATGTTCCCCCTCTCCTTTTTTTCCCCTCAGTAATTGGTGATCCTTTCAGCTCTGGCAGTGTAGTGCCTAAGGCACTTGACTGCTAGCCAGAAGGCTGGTGGTTCAAACCCAACAGCCACTCCCTGGAAGGAAGGTTGGGCGATCTACTTATGTAGTGATATCTCCTGGGAAACCCAAGGTGGGGTCGCTATGAGTCAGACCTGACTCCATGACAATGGGTTTTCATTTCTCCATGTTTTGGTCAGGAAATTTCCTTCTGACCTACTTTTCATTTCACCAGTTCTCTTTAGCTGTGATTACTTTGCTGTGAAATGCATCCACTGAGTTCACAGAATAATTTCTTTAAAACCCACAGTGATATGGTGTTAGCTTCAAGAGAAAGTATTTTCTATCAATTTGCCAGCACCTAAGATTTACATTCAGTGAATATCTTTTCTAACTTATTTCCTGTCCTATATGAAAAAAAGGTAACTGTAATTTTTCTTTGACTTTCCATTTCTACTCTATCCCTTTCCTGTCTTACTAGTCTTTTTAGTAACTCTTTTCATCTTACCAAGCACAAACTGTATAGAAAACAAATAGTACTTCACAAAGAGAAAGCAGAACAAAAAAGTCAAACTGAAACCTTCAGAAATATTGAAAAGGCATCAATTGACAGTATCAAAAATAATGTCAAAATAATTGTGTGATTTTAAGAATCTCATCACAGTTAACTTTACAAATCTGATCCTCAGTGTCCCCACTGTTGCGAATTTTAGAGGGATAACATTAATGGGCAGAGAAGAGGCATGAAGAAGGAGAGATGTGTTTAGGAGTCCCATAATGAGCCATGCTGCCTGTTTATAGTTAATGATTACCTCACACGCTCTTATTAATGTCCCTTTACCTGAAGAAAATTTATGTCCACAGTTAGATTGAAAAAGTTATCTAATATAGACAAGCACATAAAATAACTTGAGTAATTCCTTACCAGACAGATTGAGAAGTTCATTACCAGACTGATCAGAGTTTAACTAAAATAATCACTGTAGCTTACGTACACTCAGAGCACATTAAGAAAGAGGACATGTGGCATATCAAAATCATCATGCACACTTTTTTCAGACCCAGTGAGAATTTATATCATCTGTGGTACACAGCATTTGAAGACTGTGAATGAGAAAAGTTTGTGGGAGGGTTATTTCAATATGTTATTGTTCTTAGGTGCTGCCAGGTCGGCTCTGACTCATAGTGACCCTACATAAAACAGAACAAAACACTGCCTGGTCCTGCATCAGCCTTAAAATCTTTGCTATACCTGAGCCAATTATGGCAGTCACTTTGTCAATCCATCTCCTTGAGGCCTTTCCCCTTTTACACTGACCCTCCACTTTCCTAAGTATGATATCTTTCTCCAGGAAATGACCTTTTCTGACAACATGATTGAAGTAGGTAAGAAGTCTGGCCATTCTCACTTTCAAGGAACAGTCCAGTTATACTTCTTCCAGGACAGATGTGTTTGTTCTTCTGATGGTCCATGGCAGTCTCAGCATTCTCACCAATATTGCAACACAAAAGCATCAACCTTTCTTTGGTCTTCCTTATTCATTGTCCAACTCCCACATGCATATAAGGCAATTGAAAATGCCATAAGTTGGGCTAGACACACTTTAATCTTCAAAGAGACATCTTTGCTCTTCAGCACTTCAAAGAGGTCTTTTGTAGATTTGCCCATTGGACTACGCCATCTGATTTCTTGACTGCTACTTCGATTGGTGTTGATTGTAGAACCACAAGCCTCCTGGTCTATGTACAAGTTCCTCATGAGCACAATTAACTGCTCTGGAATTCCCATTCTTCTCAATGTTATCCATAATTTATTATGATCCACATAGTACAATGCCTTTGCATAGCCAATAAAACATAAGTAAACATCTTTCTGGTATTCTTTGATTTCAGCCAAGATACATCTGACATCAGCAATGATATCCCTCATTCCATGTCTTCTTCTGAATCCAGTTTACATTTCTGGAAGTTCCTTGTTAATATATCGCTGCAACTGTTTTTAAATTATCTTCAGCAAAATTTTACTTGTATGGGATATTAATGATATTGCTTGATAATTTAGAAATTCTGTGAGATCACCTTTCTTTGGAATGTGTACAAATATGGGTTTCTTCCAGTCAGTTGGCCAGATAGCTATCTTCCAAATTGCTTGGAATACATGGGTAAGTATCTCCACCACAGGATACATTTGTTGAAACATCTCAGTATTCCATCAATTCCCGGTACCTTGTTTTTTGCTGATTCCCTCAGTGCAGCTTCAACTTTTTCCTCCGATACCATTGGTTCTTGATCATATGCCACCTAGTGAAATGGATGAACATTGACCAATTCTTTTTGGTATAGTGACTCTTTGTATTCCTTCAATCTTCCTGTGATGTTTCCTGCATCTTTCAATATTTTGCCCATAGAATCTTTCAATATTGCAACTTGAGGCTTGAATTTTTTTATTCAGGTCTTTCAGCTTGAGAAATACCAAGCATGTTCTTTCTCCCTTTTGGCTTTCTAACTCCAGGTCTTTGCATATTCCATTATAATAATTCACTTTGCCTTCTCAAGCTGCTCTTTGAAATCTTCTGTTCTGCTCCTTTATCTTGTTATTTCTTCTATTTGTTTTAACTACTCTCCTTTCAATATCAAGTTTCAGAGTCTCCTTTGAAATCTATTTTTGTCTTTTCCTGCTTCCTTGCCTTTTTATGATCTTTTTGCTTTCTTCAGGGATGGTGTTCTTGTTGTCATCCCACAATTCATCTGGATTTCAGTCCTTGGTTTTCAGTGCATCAAATCTATTTTTTAGATGGTCTCTAAATTCAAGTGGGATATAATCAAGATCATATTTTGGCTCTTATAGGCTTGTTTTAATTATTTTCAGCTTCAACTTTAATTTTCATATGAGCAGTTGATGGTCTGTTCCACAGTCTTCTCCTGGTCTTTTTTTCACTGAAGATATTGAGCTTCTCCATCGCCTCTTGGCACAGATGTAGTCTATCTGATTTCCATGTATTCCATCTGGTGAAGTCCATGTGTATAGCTGCCATTTATATTGTTGAAAAAAGGTATTTGGGGTGAATAAGTTGTTGGTCTTGCAAAATTCTATCATGTGATCTCCAGCATCATTTCTATCACAAAGGCCATATTTTCCAACTATAGGTGGTTCCTCTTTCTTTCCAACTTTTGCATTCCAATCACAGTAATAATCAACATAACTTGATTGCATATTTGGTCAATTTCAGATTGAAGAATTTGTTAAAAATCTTCAATTTCCTCATCTTTGGCTTTGGTGATTGGTGCATAAATTTGAATATTAGTAGTAATAACTGGTTTTCCTTTTAGGTGTATCACTGACAGCATTGTACTTCAGAATAGATCTTGAAACATTCTTTGTGATGATAAATGCCACACTATTCCTCTTCAATTTGTCATTCCTGGCATAGTAGATCATATGCTTGTCTGATTCACAGTGGCCAAAACCAGTCCATTTCAGCTCATTAATGGCTAGGATATCTATCTTTATGCATTCCATTTCATTTTTTGACAACTTCCAATTTTTCTAGATTCATACTTCATACATTCCATGTTCCAATTATTAATAGATATTTACAGTTGTTTCTTCCTATTTTGAGTCATGGCACATCAGCAAATGGAGGTCCCGAAAGCTTTACTCCATCCACATCATTAAGGTCTGTTTTGCTTTGAGGAAGCAGATCTTCCCCAGTTGTAGTTTGAGTCTCTTCTGACCTGAGGGCATCATGAGCACTATATCAGACAAAATTTCAGAGCTAGTCATAAAGTTTTCCTGTAATATATCAGACAGTGTTTCACTGCTATTCATAAAGTTTTCATTGGCCAATTCTTTGAGAAGTGGATAGCCCCTTCCTCCTTCCAAGTCTATCTTAGTCTGGAAGCTCCACTGACACCTATTCACCATGGTGACCCTGCTGGAATTTGAAATACTGGGTGGCATAGCCTCAGCCTCACAGCAACACACAGCCACTACATTACGACAAACTGACAGATAAGTGATAGTATTTCAGTATAGGTCACATTTATTACAAGGATGAACATTCAGTGAAATTATTCAACCCTTCATAATGTTTTTGTTATCAGTGGCCAATCCTTTTCTCCCTCCTCTCATCCTAAGACATTAAAGTTTCCTTAAAAGCCAAAGCCAATGTTGTTAGACTACACTGGATTATAGTATTAATTGATGCCAAAAAGGCATTTGATAAAATCCAATGCCATGTTCATGATCTATCTCTCAATCCTTTGATGGTACCCAAATATAATTCTTTTGAATTCCTTATCGGGGACTTCCAATCCTGCTTCTTCCTTAGGGATGTTTTCTGGATTTGTATCCTGGTCCTTTATTTCTACTACTTTATCTTGCTTCTTTGTGTGAACAGTGATGGTCTGTTGTTTCTGATATATTGTGGTGGTGTTATATTTTTGTTTAATGTGTGTGTGTGTGCATAAGGAGCAGTTGAGGGAAAGTTGAGCTGGTATTGTATGCCATCTATCATGAGTCAATTGGTGTAAAAACAAGTGTTGGCCCTCACTCAATAGGTAGGGCTGCAAGAGGTGCAGGCATAGTTGGGTTGTATTGGAACAGTTGCTGTCTTCCACTCAGTTAGGCAAAATTTTAAAATAATAATAATAATAAAAGAGAACAAAAAACTCAAAATGCATAAACAAACAGGAACAATTGCCAAAAAAAAAAAAAAAGCAATAAACAAGCAGAAAAATTTTCAAAATGTATTAAAAGAAAGATAATGAGAAAAAAAGCTACAATATCTGGAAAAGGAAAAATGAGAGAAAAGAGCAAGAGTAAAAGAACAGTAA
Source organism: Orycteropus afer afer (assembly GCF_000298275.1). NCBI lineage: Eukaryota > Metazoa > Chordata > Mammalia > Tubulidentata > Orycteropodidae > Orycteropus > Orycteropus afer. The sequence continues at coordinate 465,071 of NW_006922518.1, read as the reverse complement.
TGAAAAAATGGGAAAACTGCAAAGGGAAAAACAGGAAGGGAAGAACCAAAAGAAAGGGGGAAAAAGGAAAGAGGAAAAGGAAAAAATCTGAAACAAGAATAGGAAAGAGGAGAAAAAAGTAGGAGAGGCAGAATATAAAAGGAATAATGTAAAAACAAATAATTAAAAACAAAACTGTTGGGGGGAGTGCACAGCACCCAGACTCTGTTAGTGCACAGACTGGGATGGAATTCTAGCTCACCAAGAAGATAGGTGGAGGCATGGGATTGCCACACTTCTGTTCACCAACAGTATATGGAGTATAAGAATAATAAGGGGAATATCACACCTTTCCAATTGTCAGCCTCCAGTGCAGCTTCCCATCCTGTCCTCAGGAAATGGAGCCTACTCCTATATTGCAGACTACGTAAGAATGCCACTTGTATATATTCAAAATGTTCTCACCCACCAATTGTGAGTATTTAAAAATGGCTACACTCTCAGGCAGCCCCTGCAGTCCACAGATCTGTTTGTCTCCTTCCTTTCTGTTTTCCTGTCTGGTTGTCAGGCACCAATGCAGTCCTTGTCAGTGCATCCTGTAGTAAGCAGTGCTGACTCTTAGGTTGTAACCACGATATACTCAAAATGGCTATGCCCTCAGGACAGCCAGCAGTCTGCAGCTCTGTTTGTTTCCTTACTCAGTATTTTCATCCAGATTCTTCTACTTCTTTATTCTTTACCTCAAAACTCAGGGTTCCAGGATCATCTTCTATATTGGTTTCTCATTGCTTTGTTGCAGAAGGTCTGTGTAGCTTGTCTGCCTATTCTGCCATCTTGCTGGAACTCCCCAACATCATTTCCTGATTAAAAAAAAAAAAAAAAAAAGGAAAGGAAAAAGGAATAGGAGGGAAATTTCTCAACATAATTAAGGATATATATGCAAAAGCAATACTGCAAGTGCTCATTTGTCTATGTCAAGAAATTTGGAAGACAGCTACCTGGCCAACCGACTGAAAGAGATCCATATTTGTGCCCAATGCAAAGAAAGATGACCCCCAAAACACGCAGAAATTATTAAACAATATCATTAATATCATATACAAGTAAAATTTTTCTGGAAATAATAATAAAAAAAAATGTTTGGAGCGGTACATCAACAGGAAATCGCAAGAAATTCAAGCTGGATTAGAAGAGGGCATGGAACAAAGGATATCATTGCTGATGTCAGATGGATCTTAGCTGAAAGCAAAGAATACCAGAAGGATGTTTATCTGTGTTTTATTGACTAATCAAAGGCATTTGACTGCATGGATTATAACAAATTATGCAAATTATAGAACGCATAATTTTTCTCATGCAGAACCTATTCATAGGCCAAGAGGCAGTCATTCAAGCAGAACAAAGGAATACCACACAGTGTAAAATCAGGAAAGTTATGTGTCAGGGTTGTATCTTTTCACCATACTTATTTAATCTGTATACTGAGCAAATAATCTGAGGACCTGAGCTCTGTGAAGAAGAATGTGGCATCGGATTGAAGAAAGATGCATCAACAACTTGCAATATGCAGGTGGCATAACTTTGCTGGTTGAAAGGAAAGATTTGAAGCACTTACTGATGAAGTGTGTAATCCATACAGCCTTTGGTGTGGATTGTATATGAACATAAAGAAAACAAAATCCTCAAAAATGAACCCATGAGCAACTTTGTGATAAATGGAAAAAAATGTTGAGCTTGCCAAGGATCTCATTTTACTTGGATCCCCAATCAATGTCCCTGGAAGCAGCAGTCAAGAAATCAAATATTGTATTGCATTGCACAAATCTGCTGCAAAAGACCTCTTTAAAGTGTTAAAGAACAAAGATGCCACTTTGAAGACTAATGTGTGCCTGATCCAAACCATTGTTTTTTCAATAGCCTCATATGCATGTGAAAACTGGGCAAAGAAAAAGGAAGACCACAGAAGTTGATGCATTTAAAATGTGGCAAAGAATATTGAATATATTATGGACTACCAGAAGAATGAACAAATCTATCTTGGAAGAAGTACAGCCAGAATGTTCCTTAGAAGTGAGAATGTCCAGACTTCATCTCTCAACTTTGTTCATGTTTTCTGGAGGGATTGTTCCTTGGACAAAAAAAGTAGAGGGTCAGCAAGAAAGGAGAAGACTCTCAACCATAAGGATTGATACAGTGGGTGCAAAAATGGGCTCAAGCACAAGAGGATGGTGCAGGACTGGGCAGTGTTTGTTCTGTTGTGCATAGTGCTGCTATGAGTTGAAACTGACACAACACCTAATGACACAACAATGCAAAAGTAACAGCCAAAATTATTCTCAGTGGAGAAAGAATGGATAGCCTTCCCCTTGAGAATGGAAATGAAACAACGATGTCATTACCACCTTTCTTTTTCAATATACTGAAGTCCTAGCCAAATAAATAAGGCAAGAAAGAGAAATAAAATGTATTCCTATTTGCTGATGACATGATCTTTTACATAGAATACCCTAAAGATTTCATAAGAAAGCTGTTGGATCTGGTAGAAGAACCCAGGAACATTCTAGGATAGAAGATCAACACATGAAAATAAATTGGGGTCCTTTATACTAAAAAGGAATATTTTGAAAAGAAAACAATATGATTTACAATAGCCACAAAACAATAAGTCTAACTATGTACATAAAAGACTTATACAGTGAAAATTATAAAACTGTACAACAGACTAAAAGAGACCTACATAAATGGAAGGAAATTCCATGATCACACTACATACTATAGCAAAAATGTCAATCTACAGGTGATCTACAGATAAAATGTAATCCTGATACAAATCCCAACAGCACTCTTCATGGAAATGGAAAAACTAATGACCAAGTTTATATGGAAAAGAAAGAGGCCTCAAATAACCAAGAATGAAATAGGAGAGCTCACACTCACCTACATCAAAACATACTATATGGCCACTGTAATCAAAATAGCCTCATATTGGTTCAATGATAGACACATAGACCAGTGGAAAGGAATTGAGAACCCAGAAGTAAATCCACCCATTTATAGACAACTGGTTTTTGACATGAGGTGAAAACCCATTCAGTGGAGAAGAGCCTCTTTAATAAATATTATTGGCAAAACTAGATATCCCTTATAGAAAAATGACAAAGGATCCATATCTCACATCACACAAAAAAACTAACACAAAATAAATCAAAGATCTATATGCTACACATAAAACTATAATATTCCTGGAAGAAAAGATAGGGAGAAAAAATGGGACCTGATTTTTGGTAAAAATAGACTAACAAAACTAACTGGAATTGCATGAAAAGCAGAAAACAATTGAGACCTCATAAAACTTAAACACCTTTGCTCATCAAAAGACTTTATCAAAATAGTGAAATGACAAAAGGGAAAAAAAATCTTCAGAAATGACATATCCTATAACGACATATCTCTAACATATAAAGAAAACTTTAAGAACTCAACACTAAGAAGACAAACAACCCAATGAAAAACATGGGCTAAGGATATGAATGGATATTGCACTAAAGAAGATATTAAAGCACCCAACAAACTTATGAAAACATACTCAATATCATTAGCCATTGTTGTTGTTATGTGCCGTTGAGTCGGCCCTGACTCATAGCGACTGCTCCTTGGGTTTCTGAGGCAGTATCACTACAGAAGTAGATTGCCCCA
>NW_006922518.1:414956-458140 GCF_000298275.1 Orycteropus afer afer | reverse complement strand
TATATTTGTATAAATATATATACATACAAATACAGAGTTCATTGGTGGTTACCAAGTGTTTTGATCCTCTAGTGCTGCTTTAACAAAAAATACCACAGGTGGATGGCTTTAACAAACAGGAATTTGTTCCCTTACAGTTTTGGAGGTTAGACATCTGAGTTCAAAGTGCCAGCTGTAGGGGCTGGGTGAAGGTCCCTTAACCTTGGGCTTCAGCTTTGCCTGTTGCTCCTGGCCCACTGAAGCTGAGGCTTCTCTTAATTCAGGCAGCTGCTGGCTGTTTAGGATGACAAGCCAAGGTCAACAAGTGAAATGGAACAGTCCTAAAATTATCAAGCAACATGTTAGGCCACTAATTCAAGTCCATTAACAATCCCACGATTGGCAAAAAACATGACAGGCCACTGAGATAAAGACTTGGCCAAATGCAGGATCCAGATGTACCAAAAGCTAGAGATCTTTCTCAAGGCTTCTTATATACTGGAGGCAGCCCACAACTCCGGCAGCTATTCAGCATCTTATAGTAGATTCCATCACGGAGTTGATTACCACTCTATCATGGAGAATAACTACATCTGGCCGCCCAGCCACTCAAAGCCAGACCCATCCAAGCTGAAACACAACTTTAACTACCACACCAGGAATGAAGGGGGAAAGGGGATTCATTCTCTAGACTGTAGATATTTGATATATATGTATATGTATATGTATATATATGTATATATATATATATGTTGTTGTTGTTGTTATGTGCCGTCGAGTCGGCCCCGACTCATAGCGACCCCTCCTTGGGTTTCCGAGGCAGTATCACTACGGAAGTAGGATTGCCCAACCTTCCTTCCGAGGAGTGGCTGGTGGGTTTGAACCGCCAGCCTTCTGGTTAGCAGTCAAGTATATATTTGTTATTGTTGTTGTTTGCCGTCGAGTCGGTCCCAACTCATAGCGACCCCTCCTTGGGTTTCCGAGGCAGTATCACTACGGAAGTAGGATTGCCAAACCTTCCTTCCGAGGAGTGGCTGGTGGGTTTGAACTGCCAGCCTTCTGGTGAGCAGTCAAGTGCCTTAGGCACTATGCTACCAGAGCTCCAGAACAATATATATATATTTTTGTGCAACAGAACAAAAAATATATATATATATATATTTGTTGTTGTTGTTGTTAGGTGCTGTCAAGTTGTCTCCAACTCTTAGTGACCCTATGCACAGCAGAATGAAACATTGCTGGATCCCATGCTGGCCTCATGATCTTTGCTATACCTGAGCCTGCCACGTCTAGCAAAATCGCACAGATCACGAAATGAAGCGACACGAAAGGATTAATGGTTTTTTAAAAGGAATGGGGGCCAGGCAGACACCCTGTATATTCTGCAAGAGCAACCCCTGATATATCTGTCCTGCTTTATTTATACATAAGCACACGATTACATCATTATTCTTGATATTTCCTTATTGAGTATATTATCAAATACTCTTCTACAGTAAAATCAAATATTTCCTTATAATAATCAGTTATTAATTAAAAGTTTAAGTTTTAGTCTTTCCCGTACCCAAAGGCATTTTCCCGTGTCCAAATGTATTGGATAATTAATTAGGTTAATATCTCTTACAGGACTAGCAAATAATCACTAAGATACATCATTCTAAAACATAATATGATTGTTAAGGTACATGATGCTAAAGAATGGTTTCTAAGCTATACTATTCTTAGGGCAAAACGTTATTCCAGGGAAACAGGTTAGGAAACATTCTACTGGGGCAACGTTCAGCCCCAGGAACACAAAGCTGGAGCCAAGCAAGCACTCAATCATAAGAGACGGCTTGTCATCGCTTAAAACAAATGTTCAACTGTAAGAGAGGTCTTGCCATCTCTTAACTGTAATTAGAACATATGCCTTGCAATCATGTTCTTTTGGGGGTCTTTTTCTTGGTCTCCAACATGAGCTCATCATTGCAGTCACTTTGTCAGTATAACACATTGAGGGCCTTTCCCTTCTTTGTTGACCCTTCACTTTACCAAGCATGATATTCTTCTCCAGGGAATGGTCCCTTCTGACAACATGACCAAAGTAGGTGAGATGAAGTCTGGCCATTCTTGCTTCCAAGGAGCATTCCGGCTGCACTTCTTCCAGGACAGATTTGTTAGTCTTTTTAGCAGACCATGATATTCTAGGCATTCTTCTCCAACACCACAACTCAAAAGCATCAACTCTTCTTCGGTCTTCCTTATTCATTGTCCATTGTTATTTTTGGTGATGAAAAAAGCAGCACAGAGGGGTAGCTTGACTGAATTATGCCACTAAGAAGTGCACAAGAGGAAAAGATATTGATACTAAAGAAATGTTCCTTTTTTTGTTAGGTGATGGTGAGTCAGTTTCTACTCATAGCAACTGTATGTGCAACAGAACAAAATACTACTCCCTCCTGTGCCATCCTCACAATTGTTACTATTCTTAAGCCCATTGTTGCAGCCACTTTGTCAATCCATTTTGTTGAGGATTTTCCCCTTTTTTACTCAATCTCTACTATACTTTTATGATATTCTTATCCAGAGACTGGTCCTTTCTGACAACATGACCTAAGTATGAGTGATGAAGCCTGGCCATTCTTGTTTCTAAGGAACATTCTGGTTGTACTGCTTCCAAGACAGATTTATTCATTCTTCTGGCAGTCCACAGTGTATTCAACATTCTTCATTACAATTCAAATGCATCAATTTTTCTACCATCTTCCTTATTCAATGTCCATTTTTCATATGCATATAAGCCTATTGAAAAGACAATGGCTTGGATCAGGCACACCTTTGTCTTCAAAATGATATCTTTGGCTTTAACACTTTAAATAGGTCATTTGCAGAAAATTTGCCCAATACAATAAGTCATTTGATTTCTTGACTACTGCTTCCATGGGTGTTGATTGTGGATCCAAACCTACTGCCATTGAGTCAAATATAATTCGTAGTGACAGAGTAGAACTGCTCCCTAGGGTTTTTCCAAGGCTATAATCTTTACAGTTGTGGACCCAAGTAAAATAAAATCTTTGTCAACTTCAATCTTTTCTCCATTTATCATGATGTTGCTTGTTGGTCCACTTGTGGGATTTTTGTTTTCTTTATGTTAAGGTGTAGTTCATAGTGAAGGATGTAGTCTTTGATCATCATCAGTATGTGCTTCAAGTCATCTTCACTTTCAGTAAGCAAGGTTCGGTAATCTGCATATCAAAGCTTGTTAATGAGTCTTGCTCCTGTTCTGACTCTGCTTTCTTCTTCATATAATCCAGCTTCTCAGATTACTTGCTCACCATACAGATTGAATAAGGATGGTGAAAGTACAGCCTCAACACACACCTTTCCTCATTTTAACTCATGCAGTGTCTCCTTGTTGTGTTTGAGCAACTGCCTCTTGGTGTATGTACAGGTTCCTCATGAACACAATTAAGTGTTCTGGATTCTCATTTGTCACAATGTTATACATAGTTTGTTATGATCCACACAGTAGAATGCCATTGCATAGTCAGTAAAATAAAGGTTAACATCTCTCTGGTATTCTTTGCTTTCAGCCCAAATCGATTTGATATCAGCAATGATAGATAGCCTTCATATCATGTCCTCTTCTGAATCTGATTTAAACTTTTGGCAGTTCTCTGTTGATGTACTGATGCAACTGTCTGTGAATTGTTTTCAGCAAAATTTTACTTGCACGTGATATTGTTCTTTAATTTCTGAATTCTATTGAAATTTTTTTTGGGGGGTGGAGCAATATGGCACAAATATGGATCTTTTCCAATCAGTCAGCAAGTACCTATCTTCCAAATGTCTTGGCATAGAAAATTGACTGCTTCCAGTATTATATCAGTTTGTTGGAACATCTCAGTCAGTATTTGTTCTGGTTACCTAGTACCGCTCTGACAGGAATATACCACAAACGGGATGACCTTAACAAATAGGAGTTTATTCTCTTACAGTTTGGAGGCTTTAAGTTCAAGTTCAAAATGCCAGGCTCTAGGGGCTTGTTGAAAGCCCCTCAGCTTTGGGCTTCAGATTGGCCTCCAGCTCCTGGCCCACTGAAGCTAAAGGATTTTCTTTACTCAGACAGCTGCTGGCTACGGAGGCTGAGAAGCCCAAGGTTGACAAGTAAAAAGGTACAGTCCGGATGTTACCAAACCACATGGGAGGCCATTAATTCAAGTCCATTGAAAGTCCCAAGGTCGGCAGAGTATGGCAGGCTGCTGAACAATCACACATCTACCTGCAGGGTCCAAGTGTGCCATAAGCTAGAGACAATCCCCAAGGCTTCTCCTTATATACAGGAAGCAGACCACATCCCAAAGGCAGCTTCTCAGCTGCTTGTGGGAGATCCCACCATGGAGTTGATTGCCAGTCTCATCATGGGGAATAACTACCACCAGCTGCCCAACCACTCAACCAGGCCCAGCCAAGTGACATACAAATTTGACTACCACAGTATTCCAGTATTCCTTCAATTCCTGGAGCCTTTTTTTTTTTCTTTTTGCCAATTCCTCCACTGCAGCTTCGACCTCTTCCTTCAAAACCGTTAGCTCCTGATCATATACTACTTCCTGAATGGTTGACTGTTGACCAGTACTTTGCAGTACAGTGACTGTGTATTGCTTCCACCTTCTTCTGATGCTTCCTCTGTTGTTTGATATTTTGTCCATAAAAAAACAACCCAAACTCACTGCCATCAAGTCAGTTTGACTCATAGTGATCCCTCGTTGGGTTTCTGATGCTGTATCTCTATGGAAATAGACAGTCCAATCTTCCATCTGAGGAGTGGCTGGGGGGCTTGAACCTCCAGCCTTCTGGTTAGCAGTCAAATGCCTTAGGCACTACACCACTAGAGCTCCCATTAGAATCCTTCAATATTGCAACTGGAGGCTTGATTTTTTTCTTCAGTTATTGCAGAGCTTTGTTCTTCCCTTTGATTTTCTAAATCCATGTTTTTGCACCTATATTATAATGCTTTTGCTTGTTTTCTCAAGCTTCCCTTTGAAATCTTTTGTTCAGATATTTCGCTTCATCATTTCTTCCATTTGCTTTGGCTACTTGTCATTCAAGGGCACATTTAGAGTCTCTTTTGATATCTGTTTTGTTCTTTTCTTTCATTCCTGTCCTTTTAATGGCTTTTTGTTTTATTCATGTGTGATATGTTTGATGTCATTCCACAACTTGTTTGGTCATTGATGTGTTACGTGTCAAATCTTTTCTTCAGAAGGTCTTTAAATTCGGGTGGGATATATTCAAGGTCATATGATGGCTCTCTTGGACTTGTTTTCATTTTCTTCAGCTTCAGTTTAAACTTGTATATGAACAATTGATAGTCTGTTCTGCAGTCAATCCCTGGTCTTGTTCTTACTAATCATATTGAACTTCTCCATTGTCTCTTTCCACAGATGTAGTTGATTCCTGTGTATTCAGTCTGGCATGGTCCACATACAAAGTCACCTTTTATGTTGTTGAGAAAATGTATTTACACTAAATAAATTATTGATTTTACAAAATTCTATCATGTGATCTCTGAAGTCATTTCTGTCATGTGATGTCCAATGTCCTTTCTATCATCAAGGCCATATTTTCCAATTACTGACCTTCTCTGTTTCCAGCTTTCACATTTCAATCACCAGTAATTATCAATGCATCTTGATTGCATATCCAGTCAATTTCAGATTGCAGAAGTTGATTTTTTTAGTTTCTTCATGTTTGATTTTAGGGGTTGGTGCATACGTAGATTTGCATAATAGCAGTATTAAATGACCACTACTTACCTGTCAAGTTTTTTTTTTTTTTTTGGTACTTGTCTGTCAGTTTGTTGTACTGTGGTGGCTTGCATGTTGCTGTGAGGCTGAAGGCTATGACACCAATACTTCGAATACCAGCAGGGTCACTCATGGTGGACAGGTTTCAGTCGAACTTACAGATTAAGACAGGTTGGGAAGAAAGATGGGGCCATCCATTTCTCAAAGAATTGGCCAGTGGAAACCTTATGAATAGCAATGAAACACTGTCAGATATATTACTGGAAAGTTTTATGAATAGCCCTGAAACATTGTCTGATATAGTATTGGCAGATGAGAACTTCAGTTTGGAAGGCTCTCAAAATATGACTGGGGAAGAGCTGACACCTCACTGATAGAAGAGTGAAGGCTGCACATGGGATGCATTGGCCAGAAATTAATCCCAGGTGTCCTGAGTGGAAGGTGAGAATTCTGTCACTAAATCACCACTGTCCCCCAGGAGGATGGATAGATCTACAAAACCCTCCAAATATATAGAAATATTTCATTCATATATTTTCATTTTATTATTATTATTTACATTTTTTGTATAGCTTACATATTTCACTTTGTAAGCTTTACATAGTAAGGCATAATAATAATGAAAACAATCTATAAGGCATAAAATTTAACATAGAAATAAATGGCCAGTGAATTGTCTCTCATATAAAGCATAACAAAGGGAACATAATAATAAATTCCAATGATTGTTTTGTGCTGTAGAGCCAAGTTTTTGTTCCCAACACCTTAAAGATTCCAGTATGATTTTTAGTTTTTGGAACACTTTTCTGCTTCTTTCCTACTAAACTGCTTACAATAACCTGGATTCAAGTAAAAGTGCTTCTGCCAGTTTTTAAGACTAAAATAAAAAAAACAGAACTGTAGTTATTCTTCAGTATATGGTGCCTGCTTCTTCTTGGTCAGAGGTTCTCCATCAGTAAAATGAAGGTGTGGGACTGAATATTTCCCTGGATGTTGTTCTGACTGTACTAGTAGCAGCACCTGGTATCTGGCCAGGCTATAGTCACTGTGTTTAGATTTTTAGAGTCAGGTGACTGTAACTAGAGAGAAAATGCATTAGATCAGAATGTAGTGCCTAAGGAACTTGACTGCTAACCAGAAGGCTGGCGGTTCAAACCCACCAGCCACTCCTCGGAAGGAAGATTGGGCAATCTACTTCTGTAGTGAGTGATACCACCTCTGAAACCCAGGGAGCATTCGCTATGAGTTGGGTCCAACTCAAGGGCACATGATAACAACAACAGAAATACTTGTGAATGAGCCTTTATTAAGCAAAGAAGAACAGGCTTAACCATATATGAATTTAGGACAGTGACCCTCAGGAGAACAAACCATGAGGAAGTATTCATGTGACAGAAGGTTACTTTTCAGGTAATAAATATGGGAAAAAGTTAACATTTTATATGTATACATATAAAACTGCTTTATTGAAATTTAGATATTGTTTCTAAGTTTGGATTATTTTATTTGTTTAGTCATAAAAATGGTTTTAAAAATGTTTGTGGATATGATGTATGTTTTTATAAGAAACTAGCAAACCTAGGAGCTCTGGTAGCATAGTGGCTAAGGCACTTGACTGCTAACCAGAAGGCTGGTGGTTCAAACCCACCAGCCACTCCTCGGAAGGAAGGTTGGGCATTCCTACTTCCGTAGTGATACTGCCTCGGAAACCCAAGGAGAGGTCGCTATGAGCCAGGGCCGACTCAATGGCAAACAACAACAACAACAGCAAACCTTATATGTATTTATACCTTGGAGCAAGAAAACAGCCAAACCTATTGCAATTGAGTTGACCCTGATTCATGGTGAACTCATATGTATCAGAATAGAACTCAGAGAGCATAGAGTTCCCAATAGCTGATATTTTAATGCACCTCTGGCTGTACTTGAATGTCTAAACTTTGCTTAGCTGTTGAGTGTATTAAGCACTTGCTCCACTCAGGGACTCCTGAAAAGGTGTGTTTTAGAACTGGTATCCTCCTTACATACTTCATGAAGAAGTTCAGTCAATGACTGGGCTTAGACCAGAATGCAGATCACCTGACCCAGTCCATACACATTTTCATCTTAATTGTTCTGCCTCATCTAAAACATTACAAGATCTATGCCAATAGAACTCATTATTTGCTTCTCATGTTTTCTCTGTGATGAATGCCTAATAGAAATGCTTTACTTGAGAGCTCTTCACAACCCAGGTTGCAACACCTAGTGGTTTCAGTATCTCTGTATCATCTACCAAGTTCGGGAAGATAAATTACAGATCTTCCCCAAACTCTGATCCAGGGAACCATATATCCCAGATGGTAGACCATTCCCTGAAATAAACAATGACTTCCCAATAATTCCATACTTACCTTAGGCTCATAGCAGAATGCTACCTGGGAATCTAAACTCCATAATCTTAATGTTAGAACTGGAAGGTATTTAAGGGTTCAATTAAACTATTTTAGTAAATTAAGTTGGTTCAGAAAGACTCAAAAGGTTTTTGTTGTCCTTTTTTTTACAACTCATAGAATGCTCTTGCTACATATAATCAATCAGTTGTTAATTGCCATGGACTCACATGGGCTAAGACTCATGATAACCCTTTATGTATTACAAAATGAAACTTACTAGTCCTGTGCCATCTCCATGATCTTTGACATGTTTGAGCCAATTTTTTAGGCTATTGTCTACAACCCTTTAACTCAGTAGGAATAATAAAATTGTATGCATTTTTCCCAATTTACTGAAGTCTCTAATTGACAGAGATACGTTGGATAATAACTATGGTGCAGTTTTCAATCAACAGTTGGTCAAACTAAAAGTGGTGGTGTTGGTCAGGGTGCAGGGCAATATGCACTCTCACATATCTTAATGAGGTGTGAAATGTTGTAGTGGTCTCCAGAATATTCCAGGAGTAGTTATCAAATTTTAAGATCATTGAAAAAATCATGAAAATAATGTCATTTTTTAGTTGCCATCCAGTCAGCACCAACTCATGGAAATTTTATTTGTAACACAATGAAGCTTTGCGCAGCTCTGTATCATCTTGATCATTGCTATGTTTGAGTCCCTTGCTGTAGCTATTGTGTTGATCTATCTTATTGGGGGTTTCTTTCAATTTTGCTGGCCTTCTACTTTCCCAAACATAATGTCCTTTTCTAGATACTAATCTTTGCTGATGATATATCCAAAATTGAAGTTTCTCTGTCTTCACTTCTAAGAAGCATTTTGGTTATATTTCTTCTAAGACTGATTTATTTGTGCTTTTGTAAGTCTGTGGTATACAATGAATATTCAGTATTCCTTATCAACTACAATTTGAATGTGTTAGTTCTTCTTTTTTTCTTCACTGTCCAGCTTTTACATACATATACAAAAAACCCTGAACCCACTGCCATTGACTCAGTTCTGACTCTTGCTCTCCCTACTGGGTTTCCAAGGTGGTAAATCTTTATGGAATAAATTGCTTCATCTTCCTTCTGTGGAGGGGTTGGTGGATTTGAACAGCCAATCTTCCAGTTAGCAGTCAAACGCCTTAGGCATTTGAAAATACCATGGCTTGAGTCAGTTGCACTTTAGTCATCAAAGTGACATATTTGCTTTTTAAAACTTTAAAAGGTCTTTTGAAGAAGATTTTCCCAATGAAATATATTTCCTTTCTTTTGTAATTTTTTTTTTCTTTTTTGTGACTATCAAATTTTACAAAGCAGATTTATTTTATATTCAATAGTTCATAGACACATTTTGTTTTGTGACATCAGTTACATTCCTTGCAGTGTTAACATCTCACCTCCCACTTCCTCCCTGTGGATATCCTTGTCTGTGTCCTTCATGCCTTTGCATTCCTGCCTCCCTACATTTCTTCCTGTGCAAATGCTGGCCTTCTGATCTCCCATGGTTGATAATTCTAAGAGTACATCTCCCTGGTGTCAGTGTTCAGCTCATAGTCCTGTTTACTGTTTAGCTGAGAGTTAAGTCATGGGGGTGAGCTCAATTCCAGGCCAGCCAGGAGGGTGACTTCAGGCCATAGTCTTGGGAGTTTCACCAGTGTCCATCAGACCAGTAACCCTGGTCTGTTTCATGATTTTGAATCTTGTTCCACATTTTTCTCCCACTCTATCCAGGATCTCCCATTTTGATCCTTTTCAGAGTGGTTGGCATTGGTACCCAGGCACCATCTAGTTCTTCTGGTCTCAGGGTCTTATAGATTGAGATTCTCATGGTCCATTAGTCCTTTGGACTAACTGTTTCCATATATTTTTTATTTTCTTCACTCTTCTTTGCTCTGGGCAAGCAAAGTCCAATATTTGCCACTTAGATGGCTGTTTGCAAGCTTTTACAAGCTCAGTTGTTACTCATCAGAAGTAAGATGTAGAACAGTATTTTTGTATACCATGTTGTGCAATTGAGCTTGATGTCACCTGCAAGCATGATCCCCAGCCTGCAGGCCCAGCAACTCATTCCCTTAAAGTGCTTACTTGTGACTGTGAGATTACTCTAACTTTGACGCCTGCTATGTTTAAACTGCATATGGACATTTTTATAGCATATAAAAATACATATGTAGGAAAATCACCTGCCAAACCTATGTATGGTCATCAATATATTTTCATTTGCCTACCCATACATTTATAACTATGTATCCACCCATAGAATAGTATTTGCTGTTACTAATGATGCAGTCAGGAGCTCTGGTAGCATAGTGCCTAAGGCACTTGACTGCTAACCAGAAGGCTGGTGGTTCAAACCCACCAACCACTCCTCGGAAGGAAGATAGGGCAATCTACTTCCATAGTGATACTGCCTCGGAAACCCAAGGAGGGGTCGCTGTGAGTCGGGTCCAACTCAATGGCACATAACAACAACAACAATGATACAATATTGTGTATGCAATAATATTTGCCCTTATTATCTATACCTCTTCTGTACCATGTCCTCCTTATCCTTAGTGATATTGTGCTAGTTACACACTTTTGTTACATTACTTTTCCCTTCACCCATATCAAACCTATCTCTTAATTATCCATCTATTTTTCCTGGCTTCTCTGCCCCTCCCATCCCTGGTAACCAACAAAGAAAATTTTCTTCCTGTGTAAAACCTTTCCTTGACTTTCATACAATATTTGTCCTTCTGTGTTTGACTTATTTCACTCAGCATAATTTCTTCCAAGTTCATCCACATTATGCAGTGTTTTGCTGATTCATCATTATTCTTTAAGGTTGCATAGTATTCCATTATGTGTTGTACCAAAGTTTGGTTATCCATTCATCTTTTGATAGAAATTTAGGTTGTTTCCATCTCTTTGCTCTTGTAAATAGTGTTGCAATGAACTTGGGTTGCATATATCTATTCATGTCCTGGTTCTCTCCTCTTTAGGTTATATTCCTACTAATGGGATGACTGGATCAAATGGTATATCTATTTCCAACTTTTAAGGAAGTGCCATACCATTTTCCATAGTGACTATACCATTTTACAGTCCCAACAGCAGTGTATGAGCATTCCAATCTCTCTACACCCTCACCAGCATTTTGTTGTTTTCTGTTATGTTGAACTTTGCCATTATTGCTGAATGCAGATGATATCTCATTGTTGTTTTGATTTGCATCTCTGTAATGGCTAATGATTATGAACATTTCTTCATGTATTTTAGTTGCCTGAATATCTTTTTGGTGAAGAATTTGTTCATGTCTTTTGTTCATTTTTGAAGTGAATTGTTTGTCTTTTTGATATTGAAGTCTTGAAGTTTTCTGTAAATTTTAGAAATAAATCTCTTGTTAGATATATCATTGCCAAATACATATTTTTTTCCACTCTGTAGATTCTCATTTTACTCTTTTGGGAGAAGTCTTTTGATGCAGTTAAGAATTAATTTTTAGAAGGTCCCAGTCATCTAGTTTCTCTTCTGTTTGTGCATGTTGGGTTTTGCCTCATAGTCTATTTATGTCATAAATTAGGGCCCTTAAGTTTCTCCCTATTTTATCTTTGATGAACTTTATAGTTGTGGGTTTTACATTTAGGTCTTTAATCCATCTTGAGTTTGTTTTCATGTATAGTGTGAAGTATGGATCTTGTTTCATTTTTTCCACAAATAGATATCCATTTTTGCCAAAACCATTTGTTAAAGAGACTATCTCTTACCCATTGAAAGGATTTCAACCCTTTGTCAAAAATCAGCTGTCTGTATGTGAATAGATCTATTTCTGAATTATCAATTCTGTTCCATTGGTCTATGTGTCTATCATGGTACCAATGCTACCCTTCCCTCCGAAAAAGAAAGAAACAAACAAAAAAACCCACTGCCATCAAGTCAATTCCAACTCATAGTGACCCCCTTTGGGTTTCCAAGATGGTATAACTTTTGTGGACATGGATTACTTCATCTTCCTTTCACAGAGTGGCTGGTGGGCTTGAACTGCCAATCATCTGGTTAACAGCCAAATGCCTTTAGCACTGCACCACCAGGGCTCCTTACTAAGCTGCTTTAAGTACTCTGGCTGTAGAGTAGGTTTTGAGATTTGGCAGAGTGAGATCTCCTAGTTTGTTTGCTTCATAAATAGTGCTTTCCTTTACCACATAAAATTAATAATTTTTTTTTTTTCCATGTCCTTAAAGAATGTTGATGGAATTTGGATTGCATTGAATCTATGGATTGTTTTGGGTTGTATTGACATTTTCACAATGTTCAGTCTTCCTATCCATGTGAATGGCATATTCTTCCATTTATGTACATCTCTTATAATTTCTTCTAGTTGTGTTTTGTAGTTTTCTTTGTATAGGTCTTTTGTATTCCTGGTAAGATTTATTTTGAAGTATTCTCTCTTCTTGGTAACTATTGTAAATGGAATTGTTTTCCTTATTTCCTTTTCTGAGATCTCTTTGTTGATGTAGAGGATTCCAACTAATTTTTTTTTTCTTGCATTGACCCTGTCACTTTATTGAACTTGAGGCTTTCAGGTTTTCTATGTTTAGGATCATGTCATTTGCAGACAGACAATTTTACTTCTTCTTTGCCAATTTGGATGTCTTTTATTTCTCTTTCTTACCTTGCTGTTCTGCCTAGGACTTCCTATATAATGTTGAATGGAAGTGATTATTCCTAGTCTTGTTACCATTCACAAGGGGAATGCTTTGAGTCTGTCTCCATTGAGAATATTGTAGGCTGTTGGTTTTGCATATATACCCTTTATTATGTTGAGGAATTTTTCCTTCTATTCCTATTTCATTGCAAGTTTTTATCAGTAATGGTGTTGGATTTTATCAAATACTTTTCACCATCGTTTGATATTATTATGTTTTTCCTCCCTTGTTTTATTTTTGTGGTTGATTACCTTGATCATTTTTCTAACGTTGAACCATGCTTACACAACTGATATGAATCCTACTTGGTCACGGTGTTCCTTTTTTTTTTTTTTTTTTGATACAGTGTGGGATTTTAATGGCTAGGATTTTGTTGAAATTTTTTGCATCTATATTCATCAAGAATATTGGTCTGTAGTTTTCCTTTTTTGTAGTGTCTTTGCCTCATTTTGATATCAGGATTATACTTGCTTCATAGAATGAATCTGAGAGTATGACATCCTCTTCTATGTTCTGGAACAGCTTGATTAGAACAGGTGTCAGCTCTTCTCTGAAAGTTTGATTCAATCATCCAATGAAGTCATCTAGGTCAGTCCTTTTTTTCTGGAGAGTTATTTTATAACCTATTCAATGTCTTTCTTTGTTATGGACCTGTTCAATTTTCCTACCTCAGTCTGTGCTAATTTCGGTAGGTATTGTGGTTCTAGAAATTTGTCCATTTCTTCAAGGTTTTTGAATTTGTTGGAGTACAATTCTTCATAGTATTGTGTTATTATCCTTTTTATTTTGGTTGGTTCTGTTGTGATGTTACCTATTTCATTTATTATTCTTGTTATCTGCATCTTCTCTTTCTTTTCCTTAGTTAAATTTGCCAGTAGTTTGTTGATTTTGTTAATCTTTTAGAAGAACCAGATTCTAGTCTTGTTGATTTTTTCTATTGTTTTTCCATTTCTTTTATTTCTGCTCTGATCTTTATTATTTCTTTTATTCTGGAGACCTTAGGATTCTTCTTTTTTCCTTTTCTAGTTGTTGGATTAAGGTGTTGATTTTGGGTCTTTCTTCATTTTTTATGTGTGCATCTACTGTTATAAATTGATCTCTCCATACTGCTTTCACTGTGTCCCAAAGGTTTTTATTTATTGTGTTTTCATTCTTATTTATTTCTAGGAATATGTTTATTTCACACTTTATTTCTTCTGTTATCCAGTGGTTTATGAGCAGTGCAATATTCAGTTTCCATGTATTTGATTTTTTTCCCCCTTGGTGTTCCTATTGTTGATTTCTAATTTTCAGTCTTGTGACCCAAGAAGATGCTTTGTAGAATTCTGATATTTTTAAATTTATTGATGCTTGATTTATAGCATAACATATGGTGTATTCTGGAAAATGATCCATATACACTGGAAAAGAACATTTTTTTTTTTTTTAAAGTTGGGTGAAGTGCACTGTATATGTGTATGACGTCAAGTTGGTTGGTTGATTGTATTATGAGACCTTCCGTATCTTTGTTGACCTTCTTTTCTAGTTGTTCTGTCCTTCATTGAAAGTGATGTGTTAAAGTATCCTACTATTATTAAACTATTGTCTATTTCTCCTTTCAGTTCTGGTAGTGTTTGCTTTATGTATTTTAGAGTTTTGCATTGAGTACACAGATATTTATTATGATTATGTCCTGTTGGTCTATTGACATTTTTATCATCAAATAATGCCATCCCTTGTCCCTTATGCTGAATTTTTCCTTGAAATCAATTTTATCAGAAATTAATATTGCAATCCTGCTCTTTTTTCATTGCTTTATATATTTTTTATTAGCATGATATATATTTTTTACATCCCTTTATTTTTAATCTATTTTTATCTTTGTGCCTAATGTGAGTCTATTGTAGGAAGTGTATTGATAGGTCTTGGCTTTTAATTTTATCTGCCACTCTCTTTTGATTTGTGCATTTAATCCATTCATATTTAGTATATTTGATGGTAGATATGAATTTTCCACTGCCATTCATTTGTGTTTGTTGTTGTTGTTGTTGTTCTGGTGCTGATAGTTTCTTTGTTACAAATATTCTTCTGTGCTGAGTTCATTTTGTTATCAAGTTGTCTTTCCCTTTTCTTCATTATTTTTGCTTTTATGTTTGCTAATTCCTTGTGGTTTGCTCCTTTCTTATTTTGGCTAGAAAGTATATTAATTTTCTTTGTGGTTACCATGTAATAAATTCTCTCTCTCTAAATTTAGAATAATCTTATTTATACTGCCATTGTCTTGACTTCTTCTCCAGTGGAAGAGTTGTACTTATACAATTTATTTCCTCTATTTTTTTTTTTAATTTTGTTTTGTTAGTATCATTTACAGATTTACTCCTCTGGTTCTCTATTTTCAATTTTGTAAACTTATTTTAGATTTGAGAATTCTTTTCCTATGTTAGTTTCTGGATGATGTCATCATGTCTTAATCTTAGGTTACTGTTTTCCATTGGTGGTTTTCTGTTGGAAGGATTCTCTTTAGGAGCTCTGGTGGCATAGTGCCTAAGCATGCATTTGTGTGTGTGTATGTGTGTGTGTCCTAGGATTGACTGCTTCTAAATGTCCTTGGTTTGTGTGTGTGTGTGTGTGTGCATTCTTCTTCACTTCCAATGCTAGGAGACCATTAGTTGCATCTTAGATGGCTGCTTGAAAGCTTTTAAGACCCCAGTCACTACTCACCAATGTAGGATGTGGAGCAACGCTTTTATGTATTTTGCTGTGCCACTTGAGTCTGGTTTACCCCAGTACTATGGTCCTGAGGTAGTAGCTCTATTGGATCTCTCCCATAGTGTTGGGATGTCTATGTGGGATTACTCTGTGTCTGTCTTCTATTGTTTCTGTAAGGACTGCAGGTATTTTGCATCAGTGGTGTCTGTACAAGATTAGCCTCAGCTAAGTCTACTCTTGGTGTAGAATACCTCTACTCACTGATCCCTGTTTAATCATCTCAGGTGTTTATGTGTTTATCTGTATAGCCTAGTGTTTGGTATCAATGGCAATGTGGCACTGTGGACACATTTGTTGATTTTAGCATCTATTGTCTATCTCTTATGTGCACAGTTCAGTGTCCTCTCATTTCCCAATGTTATCATGGTGGTCATATATCCTTCCTGTATATCACTCCCCCTACCCATGTCAGCATGTTAGCCCCAACTAGCCCTAAATTAGTCCCTCCCTTTTGCTTCCCATCCTGCTAACCTACTAGGTGAGTTCCCTTTCCTAAGCAAACCCTTCTCTGTCTCTTTACAGTAATGGTCTCATACAGCACTTGTCCTTCTGCGATTGACTTATTTCACTCAGCATAGTGTCCTCCAGGTTCATCCACATTGAGAGATGATTCACGTATCCCTCATTGTTCTTTAATGTGGCATAGTATTACATTGTGTGGATATACCATAATTTGGTTATCCACTTATCCATTGATGGGCATTTAGGTTGTTTCCATCTCTTTGCTATAGTGAATCGTGCTGCAATGAACATAGGTGTACATATGTGCCTAAACATTTCTTGTAAGATCGGTCTGGTTTTTAAAATTCCCTTAATTTCTGTTTGTCCAGGAATGTCCCAATTTTGCTTTTCTATTTGATGGACAGTTTGGCTGGATTTATAATTCTTGGTTGGCAATTTTTTTCCTTCAAGATTTTGTATATGTCATCCCATTGCCTTCCTGCTTAGAAATTAGAGTTTAGTCTTATTTATTGCCCTTTGTAGGTAACATTCCATTTTTCACAAGCTGCTCTCAAGATTCTACCTTTGTCTTTGGTTTTGGAAATTTTGGTTATGATAGGTCTTGGTGACTTTCTCTGGGGGTTTATCATGTATTCATAGAGCTTTGTGAATGTGTATCTTTTCATCCTTCACGATATTGGGTAAGTTTTCTTCTAAAAAGTCTGACAATTTTCTCTGTTTTTTTTTTTTTTTTTGCTTCATCTTATTCTGCAATTCCAATTAGACATATGTTATTTCTTTTGATACCATCTCAAATAACCATTAGGTTTTCTTCATTTCTCTTGATCCTGTTTTCTGATTTTTCCTCATAAAAGCTGGTGTCAATGATTTTGTCTTATAGCTGGGATATTTTGCTGTTGTATGATTTCCCAAAAAATGTTCAAGGGTATTGTCTTTCTTTTCCTTGCTTTTTATGGTTTTCTTGAGCTCTTGAAAGGATATATATATAGAGAGAGAGAGAGAGAGAGAGGGAGAGAGAGAGAGAATTCCTTCTCAGGTAGTCCTATTACCCATTCTTCCTCAAGGAGATTTCTTAGTTCTTTATTTTGGTAACTTGCTTCTGCTATCTCGTCCTGTTTTTTTTTGTTTGAAATGAAGTTGTCTGTTGTCTCTGAGACATTTTGCAGTTGTGTTTTTAATTGTTGATTGTGTGTTGGTTTCTTCAGTATATCTGAGTGACCGGGGCAAGTGTGCTTCTTTGGTTGTTAACTTGGCTGCATCGAGGCCCTCCCCAACTACTTCCAGATTAATGGAATTATTGATGGGAATGTAGGTGCTGGTTTCTGTTTGGCCTGAAGAAGAGCTGCAGTTGGGGTGAACTGGTGTTGTCTATCATCTGTGTTTGATCCAATAGAATAGGAGTTGATAGTATTGCTTGTCTATTGGGTGAAGTGGTTGGTGAAGTAGAAATGGCTGAGTACTGGAGGGTTAATGTCCTCCTTCTGTTGGATGGGGCAGGAAATGATAAAAGGGGAGGCAGAGAAGAAGAGGTAGAAAAGGAAAAAGGATATAATAATAAAAATAAAAGATGAAAAATATAGAAAAATGGGTGTGGTCAAGCTGAAAGATTGGCAAAAATGTAAGAAGACAAAGAGTATGAGGGAGAAATAAACAGATGAAAAAGGAGAAAAACAGGGAGGGAGGGAAGGAGAAAAATAAGAGGAAAACTGAGGAGGGACTTTTGTAATTATAGTCAGGTAGCAGCCCTGTGAATAAGAAAATGTAACATAAACCATATTCTGCAGGAGTGTGCCTGTGCAGGTGAAAGGAGCTCTGCACAAATAGGCTCTTCCAGTTGAAAAAGCTGTAGGTGTTTTCCTGTTTTGCTCAGTGTGAGAAGGTGACATATGTGGAGGGAAGGAGCTGCAACCTCTGAGTCTGTGTTTGGAGTGGGTTGCTGTGGGTGGCTATGAGACTTCCTTGGCTTATGGCTTGGTTTGTGGTGGGGAGAGGTTTTGCCCCTATTCACAGGGAAGCTGTATTTTTTTGGTGTGGAGAGTATATAGCTCACCAGATTCACTGTTGTGGGTCTGGAACTTTCTGGGCAGACACAACTCTTGTCTTAATTCTAGTAAAATGCCACACAGATACTCTCTTCTCTAAATATCCCCTTGCAGCCTTTCAATTTGCAGGGATGGAGGTGCCTGGCACAAGTGAGCCCCCTGAAAGAGAAGGCTGCAGGGTAGTGCCTCTTGTTTCAGCATGAGAAAATTTTCTCAGTTCTTTAGCTACCCACCCAAACCCATTGTCTTAGCCACCCCGTGGGAGAGTTTTAGTTCCTGACTCAGGCTGCTAGAGGTGGACGTGTCCAGGAGTTGCTGTTGGTGAGGGCTAGGTTTCCCTATTCACTGAGTCTTTGGCTATGGAAAGATTATTTACCCCTATGCATAGGGAAGGAGTGTGTTTGTCAGATCAGAGAGTCCATCTCTCCTATCTTGTGTTCCTGGTGTGAGTGTGTTGCCCCTTTAGTCTCACACAGCTGCTCATTCCACTCTTTCCCAGATTCAATTGAGCAAGAGATTGTCTCAATCCTAGCCTCTTCCAATGACCCCAACACAACCCTTTCAATAGCCCAAACACAGTGTCTGTCAGTGGTGACTTTGGTTCCCTTTCCCTCTCCCTTCTCTCTCCATAGCTACCTGCTGCTTATAACTCTGACCTAATTTCCTGCACACTCCTCTCACATTGAATTTCTCCCTATCTGTCTACAATGAGTTTTTATTGCTGTGCAGATTCTGTGAATTTCTTTTATTCCCCCCTCTTCATAAATGTCAGCTTCTCTATTTAACATGTCCCTGCTTCATTTAGTCCAGCATCTTCTCTCTTCCCAGTCACTAATATTGCTACATTTCCCTTTCCAATCAGCCCTTAATCTAATTCTAATGCTTAGAATTCCAGATTATTTGTATCTGTTTCACTTAGGTTTTCAGATCTCATTGTTGATAGAATTGGTGGGTAACAGGACACCATCTTGTCCTGCATTTAATGTATTGACTGCTGCATCCAGGGAAATTACTGTAGATCAAAGTATTATGAAATCTTTGAAAATTTCCATTTTTTTTTTTCTCCATAGCCCATTAATATTGGCTACCTCTGGGTACAAGGTTTGGAAGGAGTGGTAGGAAATAGTTATCATGCATCCATATGTCATTCAAATCAATAAAATAAGCTATAATTAATGATATATTTCTAATATCATTTGTAAAAAAGAATAAAATAAATAAAAGTAATTTCATAAAATAATAATAATAGGTTATTTTCAAAAGGTCTGGGAATTATTTCTCTCCCTTTCCATTGGTCCAAATGTCCCCAAATTGTATCCATTAAACAGTAAAAATTATTATGTGGCTAAAAAGGATTAAAATGTCAATTAAGTTTGAAAAATATATTTTAAATAATTGTCAATAGATATATAAATCTCAATGCATCTTAATACCATTTTATATGCTAACCTTCATTGTAATGGCGCAAATGTGTCTGGGGTATTTTTCAAATATATTTGACCACAAAATTCCTTCTTTCTACTATTTCTTGTGCATTAACATTTCACCACATATATTTTGTTGAACACAGAACCCATCAGTGAACAACCTTGTGCTTGCTCATGTTTGTGATGCACTGCTGCCTGGTTTCAAACATGACTTCTCATGGATGTGTGAAGTTCCTGGATGGCACAAAAGGTTAAGCACTGGGCTACTAATTGAAAGGCCTGGTTATCTGCTTCTGAGAGATGACAGCTCTGAAAATCATATAGAGCACAGTTCTACTCTGAAACACATGGGATTGCCAGTTTGACAGAACTGGTTTGCTTTTTTGGTTTTCTCATGGATAATGGATTTAGGAGCTGAGAGTGGCAGCTCAATCTTCTGAATTGCCACATCCTGAATATTTTTTATATGTTTTTTCTACATAAAATGGTATTTCTCACTTCATTAGAATATATTTTTCTTTCAAGTCATCACTAGAGATGTAACAATTATTTTTATGGGGAAGATGATAATTGTCCTATTAAGCCATGATTATGGCTGCCTCATAAACCAAACAAATGAAAAAGAGCATGAAAACCAAAAGCTAAGAGACAGCTCTTTTGAAACATTCTGCATTCAGCATGATTTTTTTGGCCATGATTTAATATGAATTCCAAAATAAATCCTCAATGGGTCCCATTGAAGAGCAATAAAAATCTTTATAAGGATCAAAATAATCCCATGTGCTGAAGATCCAATGATTTATATAATTTTAGCCTTAAAAGTGAGGATGACAAACTTCAGCTTGCTTACTTTGAGCACATCATCAGGGAAGATCAATTGCTAGAAAAGGATGTCATGGTTGGTAAAATAGAGGGTCAGTGAAAATGAGGGAAATACTCAATGAGATGGATTAACACAATTGACAAAATAATGGACTCAAATATACCAAAGATCATGAAGGTGGTGCAGGACCAGGCAACATTTCCTTTTGTTATACCTATCACTATGAGTCGGAGTGAACTTGACAGCAGCTAACAATAGACTTTCAGTGACAAAGTAAAGAAGTGACTATTTCTCACTATGTGTGATAGTGCCTAAGGCGCTTGACTGCTAACCAGAAGGCTGGCGGTGCAAACCCACCAGCCACTCCTTGGAAGGAAGGTGGGGAAATCTACTTCCATAGTGATACTGCCTCGGAAACCCAAGGAAGGGTTGCTATGAGTCGTGGCCGACTCGATGGCACACAACAACAACAACAACAACCTTGTTTATTAAGAGAGTTTATGAAAATGATACCAATTCACCTCTTGCATTCTTGGAGTAGAAAGCAAGTCAAAATGGACTTAAGAGATTTTACTAGGACACAAGAATATATCAGGTTGAAAAAGCCTATCTTAAGAAGTTAAAGTATTTACAAATTCTGATTCTGATTGTGTGTGTGTGTGTGTGTGAGAGAGAGAGGGGGGGGAGGGAGGGAGGGAGGGAGAGAAACAAAACATACAAACAAACAAAAAACTGATACACGAATTTTTTCAACAGCTGAACTTTTAATTGAATTTGTCATGGGGCTAGACCAAGTAATT
Source organism: Orycteropus afer afer (assembly GCF_000298275.1). Taxonomy (NCBI): domain Eukaryota; kingdom Metazoa; phylum Chordata; class Mammalia; order Tubulidentata; family Orycteropodidae; genus Orycteropus; species Orycteropus afer. Next base: position 436,965 of record NW_006922518.1, on the reverse strand, counting down.
GTCCAAGATGTTTTCTCGTTGATATTTCATGTTGTTTACTATAATAAATTATCTTTTAAAATGAACTTTTCTGGGGAAACTTGACCCAGACTAACTCATCTGGCTCTCATGACCCCAGTTACATAACCAACTCATTTGCCACATGTATTTCTATTGAATGGGTAATTATGAAATTCTGTGTTTATTTTGATTGGTCATGCCTCATATTTCATAATTATGATTGTTCTTTTCTGAAGAACACAGACCAGAGGCCATAAGTTTTCACAGTTCTAATGCATGAAGTGTTACTAAATCAATATTAATGCTAAATTCCATCTGGAAATGTCAGCCCAAAAGGGACTAAATCCTACTTAGTTATTTTTTTCTTTTTTAAATTATTATTTTGAGATAATTTGTGCTTTTCTAGAGTTCCTAGGAGTTCTCACTACTTCATTCAGCAATAAGCATGTATTGATCACCCACTATGTACCACATCTGGTACTGAGCACTGAGTTGTGTCTAAGAGAAGCACATAAGTGGTTTTTTTTTTTTAAATGACTTGCTGATTCCAACTCATGATGCCCCTTTGTGTGCAGAGTAGAACTGTGCTTCATAGGGTTTTCTAGGTCATGATCTTTCAGAAGTAGATCTCCAGGTCTGTCTTCTGAGGCACCTCAGGGTGAGTTCAAATACTTTTCATTTAGTAGCTGAGTGCCACCAGCTACTGTGCATAGCAGCTGGTAGGTTGAAACCACCCACTTTTTGATTTGAAGTCAACTACTTGGAGCTCTGGTAGCACAATGCCTAAGGAATCTGACTGCTAACCAGAAAGTTGGTGGTTCAAACCCACCAGCCACTCTACAGAAGCAAGACTGTGCAATCAACTTCAGTAAAGATTTACTGCTTTGGAAACCCAATGGAAGTTGCTATGAGTCAGAATCCATTGGTACTTTAACCACTGTCCCACCCGGGCTGCTTATATAAGCTTTTGTTGTTGTTGTTGTTATGTGCCATCGAGTCAGACCCGACTCATAGCGACCCCTCCTTGGGTTTCTAAGGCAGTATCACTATGGAAGTAGATTGTCCAACCTTCCTTCCAGGGAGTGGCTGGTGGATTTGAACCACCAGCCTTCTGGTTGGCAGTCAAGTGCCTTAGGCACTACACTACCAGAGCTCCCATATAAACATTAGAAACTGAAAATTGTCTTTAAACTTAAAGAAAGCTCTTACACATTATTACTTTAATAGAAAAAAAAGCACAATTTACTTAACAATTCTGAGCTATGAGTATTTCCATAAAACTAACTGGTGAAGGTAAGGAGCTCTTGTGACTTATTAGTCAATGCCTTCAGCTGCTAAGCAAAAGGTCAGAGGTTTGAACCCACCAGTCACTCAGTTGGAGAATGATAAGGAAGTCTGATTCTGTAGATTTACAGAATGGGGCAGTTCTACTCTGTCCTGTGGGATCACTATGAGTCAGAATCAACTCGATGGTAGTGGGTTTGGTTTTTGGTTTTAATTGGTGAAATGTGCACATTCGTGCAGATAATTGCTTTTGCATTGACACTCAGCCCTGAGACGTGAGATATTGTCTTAGTGATTAAAAATACTGGTTCATTGTTCCTATCTATTTTCATATTCATGGTCCATATAAAGGCATCAGAAGGAATGCAAAGAATGAATAACACAAACCAAGTGCAGTCTGGACAATTGTCACTAATGGTGGTCCCATGTATGTCAGAATAGAACTGTGCTCCATAGGATTTTCAACAGCTGGTTTTTGGAAATAGATCATCAAGAAGGTCCCTCTGGAAAGACTCCAAACTTTTGGTTAGTTTTCAAGCATGTCCACTGCACCATTCACCACTCAGAGACTCTCAATGAGTGGATAAGAAAGGAACAATAGCTTGGAAATATTTTCCAAGGAGAAAATATTGAAAGGGGAATGATTCTTTGCAAAGTTTGGCCTGCTTTCGGGAATGAGGTTGTTCTCCATTTTTTTCTTTATTATCTTGAAAATCTAAATGTCATTTTGACTTATTGGCCCAAGGAAATTGGTTGTCAGAGTTTACACTTTCATCCCATAAATGACAGACCCTATAGCCATGTGCTCTGTATTTGATGAAAATTCCAACATGACTTCTTTGCTTCAGGGATTCTTGACAATGTTTGATGTGTCCATGTGACAATATTGTACTAGTATGGGAAGAAGAGTCATTCTTAATAATTATCATGTTAATTGGTAATGCTGTGCTTGTGGCTTATGAGGAATATGTGGTTGAAATCCTACCTACAACACACCAAAGGAAACAAAAATACTGACAAGCCCTTTAGTGCATAGCTACCAGTGGTAGGGATTCCCTGGGTGATGCAAATGGTTAACATGCTAGGCTACTAACCAGAAATTCGAGGGTTTGAATCTACTGAGAGATACCTCAGAAGAAAGGTCTGGCAAGCTACTTCTGAAAAATCAGTAAATGAAAACCCCAGGGAACACAGTTCCATTCTGATGACATAGGGTCCTCAGGAGTCCAAATCAACTCCACAACAACTGGCTATTGTTATTGTACCAATGAGAAGGCAGGTCTTGGACCTAGGGTGACCTGCTCAGAAACTGGAGGAACTTAACATCTTCCCTTCACTGCTTCCTCAGAGTAGTGCCAACCTTAATGATGTCAATAGAATAAAGCTGTTGGGTACTCCATTTGCTGATGTGGCATGACTCAAAATGAGAATAAACAGCTGCAAACATACATTAATAATCAGAACAGGGAATGTACAAATTATGGATCTAGGAAAATTGAAAGTTGTCAGTAAGGAAATGGAATGCATAAAGATCGATATCCTAGGCAATAATGAGCTGATTTGGCCATTTTGAATCAGACAACCATATGATCTATTATGCCGGAAATGATAAATTGAAGAGGAATGCTGTGGCATTCATCATCACAAAGAATGTTTCAAGATCTATCCTGAAGTACAGTGCTGTCAGTGATAGGATAATATCCATGAGCCTAAAAGTAAGACCAGTTAATACTACTATTATTCAAATTTATGCACCAACCACCAAAGCTAAAGATGAGGAAATTGAAGATTTTTTATCAACTTCTGCAGTCTGAAATTGACTAAACATACAATCAAGAGCTGTTAATTATCACTGGTGATTGGAATGCAAAAGTTGGAAAAAAGAAGAATCACCAGTAGCTAGGAAATATGGCCTTGGTTATAGAAATAAAACTGAAAATTGCATGATAGTAATTAACAAGATCAATGACTTATTTTCAGCAAATACCTTTTTTCAACAATACAAATGGTGGCCATATACTTGGACTTCACCAGATAGAGTATACAGGAATCAGATTGACCACCTCTGCATCAAGAGCAATCAAGAAGCTCAATATCTTCAGCCAAAACAAGGCCAGAAACTGATTGTGGATCAGACCATCAATTTCTCATATACAAGTTCAAGTTCAAGTTCAAGTTGAAGACAAAACAAGTCCATGAGAGACAAAATATGGCCTTAATTATATCCCTCCTGAATTTAGAAACCATCTAAAGAATAGATTTGATACATTAAACACCAATGACCAAAAACCAGAGGAACTGTAGGATGACATCAAGAACATCATCCATGAATAAAGAAAAAGTCATTAAAAAGACAGGAAAGAAAGAAAACACCAAAATTGATGTCAGAAGAGACTCTGAAACTTGCCCTTGAACAGAGAGTAGCTAAAGCAAAGGGAAGAAATGACAAGATAAAAGAGCTGAACAGAAGATTTCAAAGAGAAGCTCAAGAAGACAAAGTCAATTATTATAATGAAATGTGCAAAGACCTAGGATGGTTAGAGAACTAAAAAGGAAGAACACCTTCAACATTTCTCAAGCTGAAAGAACTGAAGAAAATATTTAAGCCTCGAGTTGCAATATTGAAAGATTCTATGGGGTAAATATTGAATGATGCAGGAAACATCAAAAGAAGATAGAAGGAATACACAGTCACTGTACCAAAAAGAACTGGTCAATGTTCATCCATTTCAGGAGATGGCATATGACCAAAAAACAAAGGTATTGAAGGAAGAAGTCAAACTTGCACTGAAGGAAGTGGTGAAAAACAAGGTTCCAGGAGTCAATGCAATACCCATTGAGATGTTTCAACAAACAGATGCTGTGCTGAAGACACTCACTCAGCTATGCCAAGACATTTGGAAGACAGCTACCTAGCCAACTGACTGAAAGAAATCCATATTTGTACCCATTCCAAAGAAAGGTGATCTCTCAGATTGTGGAAATTATCGAACAATGTCATTAATATTACATGCAAGTAAAATCTTATTGAAGATAATTCAAAAATGGTTGCAGCAGTATATTGACAGAGAACTTCCAGAAACTTCAGAAGAGGATGAGGAACAAGAGCTACCATTGCTGATATCAGATGAACCTTGGCTGAAAGCAAAGAATACCAGAAGGATGTTTGTGTTTCATTGACTATATAAAAGCATTCGATTGTGTGGATCATAACAAATTGTGGATAACATTGAGAAGAATGGGATTTCAAGAACACTTAATTGTACTCATGAGGAACCTGCACATAGACCAGGAGGCTGTCATTCGAACAGAACAAGGAGATACTGCATGGTTTAAAATTAGGAAGGGAGTGTGTCAGGATTGTATCCTTTCACCATACTTATTCAATCTGTATGCTGAGCAAACAATCCAAGAAGCTGGACTATATGAGGAAGAATGTGGTATCAGCATTGGAGGAAAGCTTATTAACAACCTGCAAATTATGGCATCAGGATTGGAGGAAGGCTCACTAACAGCCTGCAATACGCAGATGACACAACTTTCCTTGCTGAAAATGAGGATGACTTGAAGAACTTATTGATAAAGATTGAAGACTACAGTCTGCAGTATGGATTACACCTCAGTATAAAGAAAACAAAAATCTTCACAGCTGGACCAATAAGCAGCATCACAATAAATGGAGAAAAGATTCAAGTTGTCAAATATTTCACATTACTTGGTTCTACAATTAACACCAATGGAGGAAGCAGTCATGTCATCAGATGACATACTGCATTGGGCAAATCTTTTGAAAAGACCTGTTTCAAGTGATGAAGAGCAAAGACATCTCCTTTAAGACTATGGTGTGCTTAACCCAAGCCATAGTATTTTCAACCACCTCATGTGCATGTGAAAGCTAGACAATGAGTAAGGAAGACCAAAGAAGACTTGATGCTTTTGAATTTTGGTGTTAGAGAAGAATGTCTGCTAAAAGAACTAATAAATCTGTCCTGGAAGAAGTGAAGCCAGAATGTTCCTTGGAAGCAAGAATGGCCAGACTTCATCTCACATACTTCGCTCATGTTGTCAGAAGGGACCATTCCCTAGAGAAGGATATCATGCTTGGTAAAGTGGAGGGGCAATGAAAAAGGGGAAGGCCCTCAACAAGATGGGTTGACACAGTGGCTGCAATGATGGGCTCAGGTATAGCAAGGATTGTGAGGCTGACACAGGACCATGTTGTGTATTGGGTCACTGTGAGTCAGAGATGACTCAATGGCACATAACAACAACTTCACTGCTTCTAGGAGAAGCAAATCCTATTCTCATATTTCCTTTATGTATGGTTATATATTCCTTCTTAATTTCGGTATATTTTTATATGATTTCTACCTTTTGCTATTATTTTGTTTTATTTGATTACTGCATTTCATTTTATCTTTTCCAAAGTTTTATTTTTATATCATACTCTTCTTTGCATTTTATTTATAGGCAAATTATTTAATTATGTTTTCTTGATACTGTATAATAAATAGTTTGACAGGATTTAAATATTTCAAAAGTATAATTAAATTAGCAATGGCATATGACATATTGTAGCTGTACTATAATCCTTTCTCTGTGATGGATACTTTAATAAATGTATTGTTATTGTTGTTAGGTGCCAGCAAGTGGGTTATGACATATGTACAACAGAACAAAGCACTGCCTGGTCCAACCCCATCTTCACAATCTTGCTATCCTGGAGCCCATTTTTGCAGTCACTCTGTCGATCGGTATTGTTGAGGACTTTCATCTTTTTCACTAATGCTCCACTTTACTAAGCATGATGTCTTTCTCCAAGAACTGGTCCCTCCTGATAACATGTCCATGTCCAAATAAGATGAAGTCTTACCATCCTTCTTTCTCAGGAGCATTCTGGCTGTACTCCTTCCAAGACAGATTTGTTTATTCTTCCAGCAATCCACAATATACTCACTATTCATCAACATCATAAATCACATATGCCAATTATTCTTCAGCCTTTGTTCATTGTTTAGCTCTCACATGCATATAAAGTAATTGAAAATAGCATGGCTGGGGTCAGGCACACCTTAGTCTTCAAAGTAATATCTTGACTTTTTAACACTTTAAAGAGGTCTTTCACAGCAGATATGCCCAATGCAATACATCATGTGACTTAATGATGGGAAGTTCAAACCCACCAGCCACTCCTCTGAAGGAAGGTTGGGCAATCTACTTCCGTAGTGATACTGCCTCAGAAACTCAAGGAGGGGTCATTATGAGTTGGGTCTGACTCGACGACACATAACAGCAATAACAACAAGCTTCCAAAAGTGCTGATTGTGGATCCAAGTAAAATGAAATCTTTTGACTTCAATCTTTTCTCATGATGTTGATTATTGGTCCAGTTGTGAGGATTTTTGTTTTCTTTATGTTAAGATGTAATTCATACTAAAGGCTGTAGTCTTTGATCTCCATCAGTAAGTGCTTCAAGTTCCCTTCACTTTCAGCTAGAAAGGTAGCATAGCATCATCTGCATATCACAGGTTGTTAGTGAAACTTCCTCAAATTCTGATGCTGTGTTCTTCATATAGCTCAGCTTCTCAGATTACTTCCTCATATACAGATTGAAAAACTATGGTGAAAGAATATAAACTAGACACACACCTTTCCTGATTTGAAACCAAACAGTATCCCGTTGTTCTGCTCAAATGGCTGCTTCTTGGTCTATGCTCAGGTTCCACATGAGCAAAATTAAGTGTTCACCCATTCTTCAAAATTACCTATAATTTATTATGATCCACACAGTCAAATGCCTTTGCATAGCCTGTAAAACACAGGTAAATATCTTTCTCATAATCTCTGCCTTCAGCCAAGATCCATCAGAAATGATATCCCTCCTTCCACATTCTCTTCTTAATTCAGCTTGGATTTCTGGCTATTCCCTGTCTATGCACTGATAAAATGATTTTTAAATTATCTTCAGTAAAATTTTACTTACATGTGATAATGATATTGTTTGATAATCTCCATATTCTGTTGTATCACTTTTATTTAGGATGGATCAAGTAAGGATCTCTTTCAGTCATTTCGTCAGGTAGCTGTCTTCCAAATTTCTTGGCATAGATGAAAGAGTATTTCCAGGGGCGACTGGTACACCATCCAATCTGCAGCCTATACAACTATGAGACCAGAAGAACTAGATGGTGCCCGTCTACCACTGTCATCCACTTGGAAGGGGATCTATGTAGGAGAACCTTGATAGACAGGGAGAATAATGTGGAACAAAACTCAAAATCATTTGGAGAAAAAAAAAAAAGGTGGGGAACAGGTTTGCTGGTCCAATAGAGTGTGGTGGAACCACTGAGACTATGGCCCCTAGCTGCCCTTCAGGTCTGGAATTGAACCCACACCTGTGGTTTCCAGCCAAACAAAATACAGACACATGAGTTCAACATTTACCTCAAGTAGATACACTCCCTGGAGAGAACAATAATGGGAGAAAGAAGGCTGCTTATGCACAGGGAGACAGCTCAGGGGGCAGGAGTGTATGGAGGGATGGACACTGGGAAGAGGTAATTTTGGGGAGGAAGTGGGAGGGGAGCTGTTGCATTGTGGTAAACTGTGGTCAATAACATGAGACAAAGTGTATGTGAACTACTGTATGAAAAGTGAATTTGCTCTGTAAATCTTGACCCAAATCACAATTTAAAAAAAAAAGAAAGAGTATTTCCAGGATTGCATCTATTTGTTGAAACATTTTAATTGGTATTCCATCAATTCCTGGAGCTTTGTATTTCTCCAATTCTTTCAGTGAAGCTCAGACTTCCTTCAATACCATAGGTTCTTGATCATACACCATCTCCTGAAATGGTTGAATGCCAATCATTTATTTTTGCTCCAGTAATTCTTTGTATTCTTTCCATCTTCTTTTGGTACTTCCTGTGTCCTTCAATATCTTGCCCATGGAACTCTTCAATATTGCAACTGAAGGTTTGAATTTTTTCATCAGTTCTTTCAGCTTGAAAAAATGCTGAGCATGTTCTCCTTTGCTTTTCTCACTCCTGCTCTTTGCACATTTCATTATAATACTTTATTTTGTCTGACATCTTCTGTTCAACTCTTTTATTTTCTCATTTCTTCCATTCACTTTAGCTAGCACTATGTTCAAGAGCAAGTTTCCCAGTTTCTTCTGGCATCCATTTGGTCTTTTGTTTCTTTCCTCTCTTCTAAGTGATCTCTTTTTAATGCTTTCTTCATGTAGTATGTTCTGAATGTCATCCATACTCATCTGGTCTTCGGTTATCAGTCTTCAATGTATTAAACTATTCTTGAGATGTTCTCTGAATTCAGGCGGGACATGCTCAAGGTTGTACTTTGAGTCTCATAGACTTGTTTTTATTTTCTTCAGCTTCAACTTGAACTTGCATATGAGCAATTGATGATCTGTTCCACTATCAACCACTGGCCTTGTTCTGATTGACATTGATCTTCTCCAATCCCTCTCTTCATAGATGCATTCAATTTGATTCCTGTGCCTTCCGTTCAGTAAGGCACACATTTAGTTGCCATTCATGTTGTTGCAAAACAAATATTTGTAATGTATAAATCATTGGTCTTGCAAAATTCTACTATGCAATCTCCAGCATTGTTTCTATCACTGAGACCATAATTTCCAACTACTCATCCTTCTTCTTTGTTTCCAACTTTTGCATTTCAATCATCAGTAATTTTCAATGCATCTTTATTTCATGTGTGATACATTTCAGACTACAGAATTTGGTAAAAATCTTCAAATTCTTCATCTTTGTCATTGATAGTGTGCAAATTTGAACAATAGTTGTATTAATTGGTGTTCCTTGAGGCATATGGAAATTACGCTATCACTAATAGTGTTGTACTTCAGTGTATATCTTGAAATGTTCTTTTTGATAATGAATCTAATGCCATTCCTGTTCAATTTGTCATTCCTGGCATAGTAGACCATATGATTGTTTGCTTCAAAATTTCATTTCCATTTCAGCTCACTAATGACTAGGATACCTATCTTTATCTGTTATATTTCATTTTGATGAGTCCTAATTTTCCTAGATTCCACATTCTGATTATTAATATGTTTCCAGTTGTTTATTTTCATTTTGAATCACATCACATCAGCAAACGAAGTCCCAGATGCTGTACTTCATCCATGTTATTACGGTAGACTCTATTTTGAGGAGACAGGTCTTCCCCAATCATGATCTGAGTGCTTTCCAATCCAAGGGGCTCATCTTCTGACACTAAATCAGATAATGTTACATTGCCATTCATAAGGTTTTCAGTGACCAAATTTTTTCGAAAGTAGGTTGCTAGCTGCCCCTCCCCCCCCCAACTCCTAGTCTGTCTTAATCTGAAAGCTCTTGTGGTGGTTAAGTTTGTGTGTCAACTTGGCTGGGCATGGTCGAGTGGCTGGGCAGCTGGATGTAGTGTTCCCCATGATGAGACTGGTAATCAACTCCATGGTGGAATCTATTATGAGCAGCTGAGTAGCTGCATTAGGGATATGGCCTGCTTCCTGTATATAAGAAACAGATTTGGGAATGGTCTCTAACGTATGGCATGTTTGAACCCTGCATGTAGCCCTGTCATTGTTCAGCAGCCTGCCATGCTCTGCCGACCTTGGGACTTTCAATGGACTTGAATTAATGGCCTGCCATGTGGTTTGGTAACATCTGGACTGTGCCATTTTGCTTGTCAACCTTGGGCTTGGCAGCCTCAGCAACCAGCAGCTGAGTGAAGAAAACCCTGTAGCTCCAGTGGGCCAGGAGCTGGAAGCAGAGCTGAAGCCCAAGGCTGAGGGGTTTTCACCCAGCTCCTAGAGCCTGGCACTATGAACTTGAACTTAAAGCCTCCAAATTGTAAGAGAATAAACTCCTGTTTGTTCAGCCATCCTATTTATGGTATATTCCTGTCAGAGCAGCACTAGGTAACAAGAACAGGATATGGTACCAAGAGAGTGGGGTGCTGCTCTGACAGATACCAAAAATGTGGAAACAGGAGTGGAGTGTATCCTTGACCTGAGACTCTGTCAGAGAGACCCCAGCATACTTTATGAGAGATAGAAGGAACAGAGCCAAGAGACCAGCATGAGAGATGGCAGGAGCAGAGCCCAGAGACCAGCATGAGAAATAGCAGTAGCAGAGGCCAGAGACCGGCATTAAGCAGTAACAGGCTTACCAGCCCATGGAGAAGAAAGCTCAGTGCCATTGGGGAGGTGGCTTTCTGGTGAAGTGAGTTGCCTTTGGGCATTAATTGTTAGAAAAGACCAGCATGAAATGGAGTAGCAAGTTGGCTGGCCCACAGAGCAAGAGAGCTGAGTGCTTGTGTGGCAGGAAGATTTCCAGTGGAGTCAGTTGCCTTTGGCATTAATCAGAAGAAGTGGAGAGACCAAGGAAACAGGAAGCAGAGCTGCCTCAGCCTCAAAGGGTAGGACCATGGCCTCTGGTGGTGGAACCACCATGCCCCCCTAGGCTTCAAAGAGTTAGACCATCACAAACTTGGTTCTGGAGTGTGGGGCTTCTTGCTCATGTGGGTCAGTGGGATGGAGCCATAGCCACTGCCCAAGACAGAGGGGGCAGGGCTACCATACCCAAGAAGTAGAGGAACAGGGCCCACCAGGCCAAGGGGGTGAGATTGCCGCTCAGGAACTAGGGGATTAGAGCCACCTAGTGAAGGAGATCTGTACAAATGCCACCCATTGAAGATCTGTACAGGTGCCAAGTTGACAAGTGGTGGAATTGTAGTAGTTCAGCTTGGGTGTCAACTTGGCTGGGCCTGGTTGAGTGGCTGGGCAACCGGATGTAGTATTCCCCATGATGAGACTGGTAATCAACTCCATGGTGGAATCTACTATGAGCAGCTGAGTAGCTGCCTTCGGGTATGTGGTCTGCTTTCTGTACATAAGAAACATCTTAGTGAATGGTCTCTAGCTTATGGTATGCTTGGACACTTCATGTAGTTGTGTCATTGTTCAGCAGCCTGCCATGCTCTGCCAACCTTGGGACTTTCAATGGACTTGAATTAATGGCCTGCCATGTGGTTGGGTAACATCAGGACTGTGCCATTTCACTTGTCAACCTTGGACTTGTTAGATTCAGCAGCCAGCAGCTGTCTGAGTGAAGAAAATCCTTTAGCTCCAGTGGGCCAGGACCTGGAGGTAGAGCTGAAGCCCAATGCTGAGGGGCTTTCACACAGCCCCTGGAGCTTGGCACTTTGAACTCAGAATTAAAGCCTCAAAATTATAAGAGAATAAACTCCTGTTTGTTCAGTCATCCCATTTATGGTATATTCTTTTCAGAGAGGTACTAGGTACCCAGAACACCACTATAAACCCACTGCCATCGAGTCAGATCCAACTCATAATGGCCTCTCCTTGGGTTTCTGAGGTGGTATCACTATAGAAGTAGATTGCCTAACCTTCCTTCTGAGGAGTGGCTGAAGGGTTTGAACTGCCAGCCTTCTGGTTAACAGTCAAGTACCTTAGGCACTATGCCACCAGAGCTCCCATATATGCCATACCAGATGCCAAAATGTACTTTTGGCTTATGAACATTTTAGTGACATTGTTCATCTTAGTCAAACTGTACATACTTCACCCTTATTAAGTGTTACCTTTCCCAACACCAATAGAGAGTAATCACTTCTACAACTCCTCTCAAATACCTTGTAACCACAGATGAATATTGTTGTTGTTTTTCTTAGATGCTGTCTAGTCATTTCTGACTCATAGTGACCCCATTCTCAGCAGAATGAAACACTGGACAGTCCTGTTCCAGCCTCAAAATCCTTGCTATACCTGAGCCCCTGGTGCAGCTACTGTGTACATCTTATTGAAGGCCTTCCCCTTTTTCGTTGACCCTCCACTTTATGAAGCGTGATATCCTTCTCCAGGGAATGGTCCCTTCTGACAACATGAGCAAAGTAGGTGAGAGAAGTCTGGCCATTCTCGCTTCCAAGGAGCATTCTGGCTGCACTTCTTCCAAGACAGATTTGTTAGTCCTTTTAGCAGTCCATGGTACTCTTAGCATTCCTCTCCAGCACCACAACTCAAAAAAATCAACTCTTCTTTGGTCTTCTTTATTCGTTCTCCAGATCTCACATGTATATGAGACCATTGAAAATAGCAAGGCTTGGGTTGGGCGCATCTTAGTCTTCAAGGAGACATCTTTGCTCTTTGTCACTTGAAAGAGGTCTTTTGCAACATACTTGTGTAATGCAATACAACCTCTGATGTCTTCACTGCTGCTTCCATTGGTGCTGATTACAGAACCAAGTAACAGAAGTCCTTGACAACTTCAATCTTTTCTGCATCCATTGTGAAGCTGTTTATTGGACCAGTTGTGATGGGTTTTATTTTCTTTATGCTAAGGTGGGATCCATACTGAAGACTTTAATATTCATCGGTAAGTGCTCCAATCATTTTCACTTTCAGCAAGCATAGTTGTGTCATCTGCATATCATAAGTTGTTAATGAGTCTTCCTCCAATCCTGATGCCACATTTTTCTTCATGTAATCCACCTTCTCAGATTATTTGCTCAGCATATAAATTGTATAAATATGGTGAAAAGATACAACCCTGACACACTCTCTTCTTAATTATCAACCATGCACTATCCCTTTGTTCTGTTCAAATGACAGCCTCATGATCTATGTACATGTTCCTTATGAGTACAATAAACTGTTCTGGAATTCCCAGTCTTGATATTATCCATAATTTGTTATGATCCACACAATCAATGCTTTTGTATAGTCAATAAAATGTAAGTGAACATCTTTCTGGTATTCTTTGCTTTGAGCCAAGATCCATCTGACATCAACAACAATATCCCTCATTCCACGTCCTCTTCTGAATCCAGTTTGCATTTCTGGAAGCACTCTGTCAATATACTGCTGCAACTATTTTTAAATTATCTTCAGTAAGATTTTACTTGCATGTGATAGTAATGATATTGTTTGAAATTTCCACATTCTGTGGGATCACCTTTCTTTGGAATGGATACAAAGATGGATCTCCTCCAGTCAGTTAGCCAGGTATCTGTCTTCCTAATCTCTTGATATAGCTGAGTGAGTGCCTCCAGCGGGGCATCCATTTGTTGAAACATCTCAATGGTTATTCCGTCAATTCCTGGCACCGTGTTCTTCACCAATTCTTTCAGAGTAGCCTCTATTTCTCCCTTCAATACCTTTGGTTCCTGAACATATGTACCTCCTGAAATGGATGAACGGTGACCAATTCTTTTTGATACAGTGACTCTGTGTATTCTTTCCATCTTCTTTTGATGTTTTCTGCATTATTCAATATTTTGCCCACAGAATCTTTCAATATTGCAACTTGAGGCTTAAATTTTTTCTTCAGTTCTTTCAGCTTGAGAAATGTTGAATGTGTTCTTCCCTTTTGGTTTTCTAACTCCAGGTCATTGCAAATTTCATTATAATAATTGACTTTGTCTTCTTGAGCTGCTCTTTGAAACCTTCTGTTCAGCTCTTTTATCTTGCCAGTTCTTCCATTTGCTTTAGCTACTCTCTACTCAATGGCAAGTTTCAGAGTCTCTTTTGACATTTTGGTCTTTTCTTCCTTTCTTGTCTTTTTAATGACCTCTTTATGTTATCCACAATTTCTCTGGTTTTTGGACATTGGTATTCAATGCAATAAATCTATTCTTTAAATGGTCTGTAAATTCAGGGGGGATATTATCAAGGGCATATTTTGGCTTTTGTGGACTTGTTTTAATTGCCTTCAACTTCGTCTTGAACATGCATATGAGCAGTTGATGGTCTGTTCCACATCAACCCCTAGCCTTGTTTTGGCTGAAGATATTGAACTTCTCCATCACCTCTTGCCACAATTGTAGTCAATGTCATTCCAGCATATTCCATCTGGTGAAGTCCATGTTTATAGCCTTCACTTAAGTTGTTGAGAAAAGGTATTTGCAATGAATAAGTCATTGGTCTTGCAAAATTCTATCATGTGATCTCCAGAATTGTTTTTATCGCCGTATTTTCTCTACTGGTAAGTCTTCTTTGTTTCTAACTTTTACATTCCTGTCACCAGTGATAATCAACACATCTCGATTGCATGTTAGGTCAATTTCAAACTGCAGAAGTTGATAGAAACCTTCAATTTCCTCATCTTTGGGTTTGGTAGTTGGTACATAGATTTGAGTAATAGTAGTGTTAACTGGTTTTCTTTGGAGGCCTATGGATCTTATCCTGTCACTGATAGTGCTGTGCTTCAGGACAGATCTTGAAACAATGTTTGTGATTATGAATGCCACAGCATTCCTCTTCAATTTGTCATTCCCGACATAGTAGATCATATGGTTGTCTGATTCAAAATGGCCAAAACCAGTCCATGTCAGCTCACTAACACCTAGGATATCAATCTTCATGCATTCCACTTAATTTTAGAGAACTTCTGATTTTCCTAGATTCTTGATTCATACATTCCATGTTCCAATTATTAATGGATGTTTGCAGCTGTTGCTTCTCATTTTGACTTGTGCCACTTCAGCAAATGGAGGTTCTGAAAATTTTACTCTATTCATATTACTAAGGTCCTCTCTACTCTGAGGAGTCAGTTCTTCCCCAGTCAAATTCTGAATGCCTTCAGACCAGATGGACTCATCTTCTAACAGTATATTGTACAATGTTTCAGGGTTGTCTATAATGTTTTCCAGTAGTGTTTCACTGCTACTCATAAGGTTTTCACTGGTCAATTGTTTGGGAAGTGGATGGCCTCTCCCTTCTTCTGAGTCTGTCTTAGCCCAGAATGTCTGCTGAAACATGTCCACCATGGGTAACTGTTGGCATTTTGTAACACTGGTGGCATAGCCTCAAGCCTCACAGCAAAACATAAGTCACCACAGGACAAAAGACTGACAAATAAAGTTCATCTCCCTTAGTTTCTCTAACTGTTTTGTGCCCACCTGCCTCAGGTCCTGGCCTTAAAATAGATAGAGCCGCCTCCAAGCAAAGCAGTGGCAAGCTCCATGCTCACTGTGTTAGACTGGGTTCTCTAGAGAAACAAAACCAGTAAAGCTTATAGAGAGAGAGAAAGAGAAATTTATCTGAAGAAAATGGCTCACACACTTATAGAAGATGGCAAGTCCAAATTTCTTGGATCAAATGTCAAGCTGGAGGCTTTTCCCGACTCTCGCAGCTGCAGGGGCTGAGGAACTCAAGGTTGGCAGGCAGTATACTGGCTGTTGACTACAACGAATGATGGATCCAAGATCTCCAAGTCGAATGGTAGATTGTTCACTCACAGACAGTTGTAGGCATCACAACAGAATCCCGATCCACAGAAGAGTGCCTCTTTTCCCAGGATGTCCATAAATATACTAGAAGTAGGCCACACCCCTAGGGAAACTCCCTTTCAACAGATTGGCTGTTTAAAACATATTCATCTGATCCCATCATGGGGATAACCACATCACAACTGCTTAAACCACACAGAATTGTGGTCCAGCCAAGTTGACACACAGCTCCAACTATCACAGTCCACCCCTTGTCAACTTGGCAGTTGTACTCATCTTCTTACCCATATATAATCTCTAAATAAGGACAATTATAAAGTCATATTTGTGCCTAACATGATACACGAACATATACAACCAAAACACATTAGCCTTATTTACATTTCACAGTTCATAACAGAAGGAAATAAAAATATTTGATGCACATATACGATGAAGAAATATAACAATCACAGTCCTCATTTCTGTAACTGGTCATGTGGTTGTAGCTGATATTCAGAGCTACCTTCTTCCACCACCCATTCTGTATTCCCCTTGCCCTCAGCAAGCACCTCAGCTGGTTGTGGTTCTTTGTCTGGTGGGGTGACACAAACCTTCATTCCTGAAGGGTCTGGGCCATTAGCAGACATAACACATTTGGGTTGCTGTAATTCAGCCACCCTTAAAATAAGACCTGGATTTGGTTTGCAGCAATATCAGCTCTGTTACTTGAAGAAACAAGGGTTTCTTTCAGAGCACAACTGGAAACCTTGAGGTCTTTTATGTGGCGCTTCAGCTGAGACTCAGCAGCCCTGAGCTCATCTCGCTCTTTCACCACTTTGTCTAGTATAAATAGGACCAACCAACCAGCTTCCTTATACTTCTCATGCTGACAAAATTGCTGAAAAGTATCAAACATGCGATCACCCAGAACCTCACTTCTCACAAGTACTTGATCTATTGGTGGTACTATTTTGCATGTGAATGTTGCCACCTCATGCCACAGATTAGCAGGGCCCTCTTTACTAACAGAGACAGGGTCACTAGTGTCTTTACAGTTAATCACATTAGAGAACCAATTTAAGAAGACCATCCTTATGATTTTGTCTCTCTAGTACCACTCTCTGTACCAAATGTGTTAGACTGGGTTCTCTAGAGAAACAAAACCAGTAAAGCTTATAGAGAGAGAGAGAGAGAGACAGAGAAATTCATCTTAGGAAAATGGCTCACACACTTATAGAAGCTGGCAAGTCCAAAGTTCTTGCATCAAACGTCAAGCTGGAGGCTTTTTCCGACTCTCGCAGCTACAGGGGCTGAGGACTCAAGGTTGGCAGGCAGTATACTGGCTGTTGACTCCAATGAAAGACAAATGCAAGATCTCCAGGCCGAATGGTGGACTGTTCACTCACAGACAGTTGTAGGCAGCACAACAGAATCCCAATCCACAGAAGAGTGTCTCTTTTCCCAGGATGTCCGTAAATATACTGGAAGTAGGCCACATCCCTACGGAAACTCCCTTTCAGTGGATTGGATGCTTAAAACATATTCATCTGATCCCATCATGGGGATAACCACATCACAACTGCTTAAACCACACAGAATTGTGGTCCAGCCAAGTTGACACACAGCTCCAACTATCACACCCACTTATCTTAGGTCCTGGCCTTAAAATAGGTAGAGCCACCCCCAAGTAAAGCAGCCATGAGTCCCATGCCTGCTGACCTTGGGCCCCAGCCTTAAAATACATGGAGCTGCTCCCAAGCAAAGCAGCCCTGGCCACACGCCCACCTACCTCGGGCACTGGCCTTAAAAAAAATGAACATTAGTTTCTCTATATTTGCCTATTGATATTATTTCCTAAAAGTAAAATAATAATAATAATAATTTGTGTGTGATTTACTTATTTCACTCCACATAATGTCTTCCAGTTTCATCCATGTTCCAAGATGTTTTGGGAACTCATTTTTCTTTATCATTGTGTATAATTCCATTGTATTTATGTACCACATTTTACTTTTACATTTATCATTGATAAGCTTTTTGGTTGTTTCCATATTTTTGCTATTGTGAATAGTGCTATAATGAACCTAGGTGCACCTATGTCTGTTTGTGTCTTTTCTATTATATCTCTGTGTATACCTAAGAGTGAAATTATTAGGTCATATAACAGTTCTAACTCTAGTATTTTGAAGAACCACCAGACCATTTTCACAGTGGCTGTACCATTTTGCATTCCCATCAACAAGGGATAAGAATGGCAGTATCTCCAGATCTCCCCCAATATTTGTTATACTCTGATATATATATATATATATATTTAAATCATAGCAGTTATGTTTGTCATGGTGAAATACCCAATTTACAATCTGCTAGGATTAAAACAAAGAGTTTTTTTTAAAAGAATAAAAACATTTTGTGGACTGGGACACAATGTCATCTATTCAAGATACTGTAATGCTCAAAATTGCAGGGAGAACAGGGAAGGTTTAAAAAGGTGTAGCAAGCAAAGAATTTGTGCTTGCAGGCTCATAGTGGAGGGGAGGTAAGTATGGCAAAAGTTGCAAAAGGTTTGTTATTTGTTACATTTTAATGTTGTTACATTCTGAGAGTTTATCAAACCATTCATCCAAGGACTAATTTTCTATTACAGGTGTAGTCTGCCTACATAGCTTAACAAGGTTATTTTCTTCTTTAGTTAGAAATTTACAAACGGCTAGCAGAAACACAGTGGAAAATCCCAATGAGTGAAATTTTTATTTGGGAGTCAGTATATTGGAATCAAGACTTGTTATTTACCTATCTTTGTTACCTAATTATGAGACAGTTCACCAGCTTCTTCATAGCATTACTAATTCCAACCTTATTTCCTACCTCTGGGAGACATTGCTTAATAAGGAATTGTTTTAGACCAAGCTGAGAAAACATTCCCAACAAGTACTTTTAAAAAAAGAATTCTTCACCCACACCTAAAATCCTGACTCTTGCCCTCCTTGTTTTACAAGCAGTTTAACTTTGACAAAAGGATTGAATTGTCTTTTCAATAAAATCAGAAGTTTCTAGGTGAGAATACAGTTTGATCCAAACAAAGTTTCAATTGAGACCTGGAGTCATTCATTTCTTGTGCTAGCAACTTTGCTTTAAAATTCAATTGATGAAAATTAACATGTTTAAAGTTCAGCATGTTGTTATTATGTTGTTGGGAGCCTTCAAGTCAGTTCCTATTCATAGCAAGTCTATGTGCAACAGAATGAAGGACTGCCTGCCTGCACTATCCTCACTGGCATAAATTGAGTATATTTGAAGTGGGAACTTAAATTACTGATATTTATCAAATTTATCAGATGAATTAATGCATAGTGGTTGGCAGTTAGATAAGTTTTCATGCAATTTGTTTACTCTCTTACAAGGTTTTTTGATATTTATAAAGGAAAAAGAAGGCTTTTTGAAGACTCACATATATCATTAGCACAGGAATAGGCAGCAATCAATGTTAAACTCCTTATATGAATGTTTAACCAATTAACATGGCTATTATAAACCAGGCAAGACAAAGACAATAATCTCCAAGGTAATATCAAACAAAGAATTATGGGTTTGCAGCCTGTAGCATTTATCTTCTGGAATAAAAGTTGGCTGCTAGCATCATTACTTTTTAATTGGAGTAAACAAAGGAAGTTCTTATACACTATTTTCAAATGAGATTAACACTCATTATACATAATGAATTAGAATATACCAGAAGGCTAGAGAGGTTGGACGATATTCAAATGCAACTTTGAGTGTGGACTAAATGCCAATATTTAACCCTTTTATTTCAAATATTGGCCCTAAATTTTTAATTCACCAATGCTTGAAGATCTGTGCCAAAGTTATTAACTAGAAATGAATGCTATTTCAGTATAAAAATCTAATAATCCATCTCTTCTATGACTGTGGTTTCAGTTAACATCTATGAACAGAAAAAAATCGTTACCATACCAGCTTCAAAGTGGACTATTTTTTACTTTTATTGGGATCATCAAACACATCTTAAATCCACCATGTTTGAGATTGAACTATGATCATTCCTCCCACTCCTGGTCCTTTCAGTATGTATATTGTTGTTAGTTGCCTTTAAGTTGATTTTCACTCATAGTGAGTCCCTGGATGATGCAAACATTAAGCAGTCAACAACTAGCCAAAAGGTTGGTAGTTCAGGGCACCTCAGAAGACAAGCCTAGTAATATGCTTCTGAAAGGTCATAGACTTGAAAACCTAATGTTCCAGGGAGCCCTTCCCCATCAGGGGTCAGTCCCATCAGGCTCTTGCCCCTACTGACCAAGAATGACCAGGAGAGGCTTAGATTTTACACGTAAACAAAGCTTTTATTAACAGAAAGAGAAAGCAGCTCATGAGCAGAGACAAAGTGTGACTAAGCAACACTAGCTTTTTCTCCCAAGCAAAGATTTCCTAGGATTTTTAAGGATTTTGAAACAAGTGGGGATTTTCTGAGAAGGAATGGTTGTTTCCTACAAAGGGGTGGCACTTTGAAAATTGGGCGCAAGTGCAGGGGTTTTTAGGACTTGACATGATTACTATGGGACGTCACTCATGCACTATCCTTTGGAGTGCTGGTTTGATTACCAGTCAAGGCCTCTGCAATCTCAGTTAGGTCATGTAAGGTCAATTGTTGCTGTATACTGTTCATGCCTGGAGAGCTGGAAATTAGGTTGCCCACAAAAATATTGACACACAGAGCTGGAGGAGGCTGCTGGTTACTTCTACACCCTATGTTTCAAGATGTCGGTTAGTCTTTACCTACAGAAGTTGGGCTTACAGCTTGTGATTTTAGTTAACCCTTTGGGTCCTGTCACCTTCTTCCTGTCTCATCTATGGGACAGTTTTACTCTATACACATAGTCTTACTATGAACCATTCTGCATATATAGTGTTAGGCTGAAGCAAACCTAAGCCCCAAAATGTCAGTTGGCAGCTTCCTCCAGATGTCAGGCCCTGATGAGACAGCCTGATAAGACAACCACAATGACTGAGCCCGCCCAGACTGTAAAGTCCCATGCAGTGACAAACTTCCTCTTCTGAAACCCCCTCATGCTAATTAAGTGCAGACCCATGCTAACAGCTAATTGGACCCTGCCATTTCCTTAGAGGACCCTGTCACTCCCCTGCTGTCCCCAAACAGGTCCTCTCTGTGTCTATAAAAGCCCCTGCCCCCTGCCTGGGGGTGCGACTTCTCTGGCCCTGATGCTAGGGTATGAGAACCTCGCCCGGGAGTGCCAATAAACTGCTGCTCTGAAACAACTCTGTGTCTTGGTGTCTTGGCAACTCTGCATTGCACATAGGACATCATCTAACCAGGTATGCAGGCTATAATAATATCAGTTATCCCTGATATCTTTGTCTCCCAAAATCCAGTCATTCTGGTCTTCTCCTAAGGAAATTAGAAATCCGTGTAAGTTCTTCTCCAATGACTTCATCTGAGTCCAATTTATTTGTTCCCTTCAACTTTGGCAGAAAACCTCTAACTTATTGTTATGGATTGAAGTGTGTCTCCAAAATCCTAACCTCAGAGGTTTGCAGCAAGATGGTGGACTAGGCCGAAAGACTACACAGACCCTCTTCAACAAAGAAAAGGGAAACCAACAAACACAGACACAGAAGATAATCTTGGACTCCTAAGCCTTGAAGGGAAGGATATAGAAGTGGAGTAAACCCCAACTAGCAGAAGAATTTGCATGAAAATACGAAAAAAGGAGACATATGGAGCTGCAGTCTGGCAGCGATCCTGATGGCACAGACAGCTTGGAGATTCCCGAGGGCTGGTAGGACCTAAGAATTAACCAAAAAATCAGCCCTGCTAGCACAGAAGACTGCTCTGGTGGCTGGGGAATAAATGGAGAAGGTGAAGAGAAAGGCGGTCTGAGCTGTGGACTTTTGACAGTCCGGAGGATGCTGCCATTTTGACGGTTTAAAAGTGGCTTGACTATTTTGGATATTTAAAGAGACAGCACTCTCGCTGAATCCTGGGGCTTAAGAACACAATCCTGGCAACCCCAAGGACACTCTGGACCTGCAAGACTGAAAAGGTACAACATTTATCTTGTTACTCTTATACCCCACACCCATTTGGTGAATGAAGGTATGGTCATCCCCCACTCCAACCTACCTTCTGGGCCCACAGGAACTCCATCACAGTCTGTGTGCTCAGAGGGAGCATGGGTGCCCTGCCCTGTCCTTCACAGATTTTTTTTTTCTCTTTTTTAATTTTTTTCTTTTTTGCTTTCTTTTTCCTGGTGATTAGTTTGCTGGTAATTGTCTGTTTTAAAACAACTATTACTTATAATACTTTTGTCCTTTTTACTATTATCCGTAATCTACCCCTCCCAGGGCCTAGTTTTCAGCATTGTTTTCTTTTCCCTGTTCTTGGTTGAATATATATATTTTTTTACATTTAAGTGGTTTTTTTTGTTTT
>NW_006922518.1:408518-411908 GCF_000298275.1 Orycteropus afer afer | reverse complement strand
GACCCCTATTGCGTTTCCAAGGTGGTAAATCTTTACAGAAGAAGATTGCCCAGTCTTGCCTTCATGGAGTGGTTGGTGGGTTTGAACTACCAACCTTCTGGTTAACTGTCAGATACCTTAGGCACTGTGCTACCAGAGCTCTCTCTCTCTCTCTCTCTCTCTCTTTCAATACACACACACACACACACACACAGATATATAATCAGCACCATAAAGCAGAGAAAGAGACAATGGCATCACTAGAGTTGGCATCACACAGTGCCATAACTCATGGTGTCATCTACCAAACCCCCGGCATGATGGACTTCCTTCCTTACCAGACCATACAAGAATCCTTATTATTATTTTTTTTGTACTAATGTTGCTCATTACACATAATCCTTGTATATCATTGAATGCAATGACAATAGTGTGACATAAACAACTAGTAGAATTAAAATAGCACCTTTAAGTTACAATAACATGTTCAGATGAAACCATGTGATTCAAAGCACTGTTGTAATTGGATAATAATGACTACTCTGACTGGAGCACTTTAGTATGTTAAAAAATAAATTAACATAGAGTTTTAGCCTTGTAGGTATATTGATACATGTCAGCTGGGTTTATAAAAAAATGTGTTGCTGTAACTAAATACAGGGATATTTTTAATAAAAATAGTAAATTTGTTCCAAAACACTGCACATAAGTTTTTTTTTTTTTTTTTATTGTGATTTGGGTGAAAATTTACAGAGCAAATACACTTTCCATACAGCATTTCACATACACTTTGTCTCATGACATTGACCACAATTCAGCACAATGCAACATTTTCCTCCCACTTCCCCCAATAGTTACCTCTTCCCTGTTTCCATCTCTCCATGCACTCCTACCCCCTGAGCTGTCTCCCTGTGCCTGAGCAGCCCTTCTTTCTCTCATGCTTATTCTCTGCAAGAAGTGTATCTACCTCAGGTAAATGCTCAACTGATATGCCTTCTATTGTCTGGCTGGAAGCCACAGGTATGCGTTCAATTCCAGACATGAAGGGTAGCTAGGAGCCATAGTCTCAGTGGTTCCACCAGGCTCCATTGGGCCAGCAAACGTGTTCCTTGCTTTTCTTTTTTTTTTCCAAATGATTTTGAGTTTTGTTCCACATTGTTCTCTGTGTCTATCCAGAATCTCCTACAAAAATCCTCATTCAAGTGGTTGATAGTAGTAGCTGGGCACCATCTATTTCCTCTGGTCTCATAGTCATATAGGCTGCAGATCAGATGGTATACCAGTTGCTAGGACTAATTTTTTCCATGAATTTTTGGTTTTCTTCATTCTTCTTGGCTCTGGAAGAGGAGAGACCCATCGTTGCATCTAGATGGCAGCTTGTAAGGTTTAAAGATCTCAGTCGCTACTTGCAACAGTAGGAGGTGGAACAATGTTTTGTGTAGTATGTTATGCCAATTGAGCTTGATGTCCTCTGGGACTATGGTCCTGAGCCCACAGGTGCAACTACTTGGGCCCTCTGGGTAGCTGGCTGTGACCAAGCAGTGACTACAATCTTGCCCCTTGTCAGCCCCATTATATACCCGGGAATTCAGATCATACATATAAAGTTGTTGGACCACTTTCAGCCAACCCTATACATATTCTTGGGTGCACTCTCCACTTCATATACATACCTAATACTTCAGCCTGTCCACATATCTATCCGCCCATATACCCATGTTTGCCTTCACTGACCACACCACTCTATATGTGTAAAAGGGTTCATCTTTGCTGTCTGTACTTCCCTCGTACCTCTCTATATCTTTCTGTTCCTCAATGCCACTAAATTGATCACTCACATTTGGTACATTCCCCTTCTCTTCACCCAAATCAAAACTTATCTGTATCTATCTAACATTATTTCCTACGCTACCCTCCCACCCCTGGTAACCAACAAAGAAAATGGTCTTCCATAGATAAACATATCCTTGACTATTACAATAATGGACTAATACAATATTTGTCCTTTTGTGATTGGCTTATTTCACTCAGCATAATGTCCTCCAAGTTCATCCACATTACGCAGTGTTTTGCAGATTCTACATTATTCTTTAGGGTTGCATAGTATTCTACTGTGTGTATGTATCATAGTTAATATATCCATTCCTCATTTGATGGACACCTAGGTTGTTTTCAACTTTTGGCTATTGTAAATAGTGCTGTGATGAACATGGGTGTGCGTATGTCTGTTCTTGTCATGGCTCTCACCTCTTTAGGGTATATACCTAGTAATGGAATAGCTGGGTCAAATGGTATTTCTAGTTCCAAATGTTGAAGGAATGACCATACAGTTTTCCTCAATGGTTGTACCATTTTACAATCCCACCAGCAGTGAATGAGAGTCCCAAACTCTTCACATCCTCACTAGCATATGTTATTTTCTGTGTCATTGAACTTTGCTACCAGTGCTGCAGCAAGATGGTATCTCATTGTTGTTTTGATTTGCATCTCTTTAATAGCTAGTGATCATGAGCATTTCTTCATATGTTTGTTGGCCACTTGAATATGCTCCTTGGTGAAGTGTCTATTCATGTCTTCTGCTCATTTTTTAATTGGATTGTTTGCCTTTTTGATACTGAGGTGTTGGAGTTTTCTATAAATTCTAGAGAAAAGTCCCTTGTTGGATAGGTCATTACCAAATATTTTTTTCCCAAACTGCAGGTTCTCTTTTGACTCTTTTGGAGAAGTCTTTGGAAGCACACAAAAATTTAATCTTTAGAAGGTCCAAATCATCTGGTTTCTCTTCTGTTGTTTGTGCATTTTGAGTTATGCTTGGTAGTCCATTTATGCCATATATCAGGGCCCCTAAATTTGCCCCCAGTTTGTCCTTGAGGAAATCTATAGATTTTGGTTTCACATTTAAGTCTTTAATCCATCTGGAGTTCGATTTTGTGTATGGTGTGAGGTACAAATCTTGTTTCATTTTTCTGCAAATGGATCACCAGTTTTGCCAGCACCATTTAGTAAACAAATATTCTCTTCCCCATTTAATGGATTTAGGCCCTTTGTCAAAGATCAGCTGACCATATTTCTGGGTTCTCAATTTTATTCCATTAGTCTATGTATCTGTCATTAAACCAATACCAGGTAGTTTTGAATACTGTGGCTGTATAGTAGGTTTTGAGAGCTGGCAGTGTGAGACCTCCTACTTTGTTTTTCTTCTTCAATAGTGCTTTGTTTATGCAAGGTCTCTTTCCATATAAAGTTAGTGATTGGTTTTTCCATATCCCTAAAGAATGTTGATGTGATCTGGATTGGGAGTGCATTGAATGAATAGATTGCTTTGGGTAGAATTGACATTTTCACAATGTTCAATCTTCCTATCCACGAGCATGGGATGTTCTTCCATTTATGTAGATCTCTTATGGTTTC
>NW_006922518.1:404584-405398 GCF_000298275.1 Orycteropus afer afer | reverse complement strand
CTTGCATGGTCTCTGCTGAGAAATCAGAGCTTATTCTCACTGGCTGACCTTTCTATGTAACTTTTTGTTTTTCCTTTGCTGCATTCAGGATTCTATCTTTGTCCTTGGTTTGGGGCATTTGATGATATGTCTCGGTGATTTTCTTTTGGGGTCTATCTTGTTTGGGGTTCATTAGACTTCCTGAATGGATACGTTCTCTTCTTTCATCATATCAGGGAAGTCCTCCTCTGGCAAATCTTGGACTATTTTCTCAGGGGTTTTATTTTTCTCTTCCTGTTCTGGAACTCCAATGGTACATAGATTATTTCTTTTAATGATATCCCACATGAACTTCAGGCTTTCTTCATTTTGTTTTGATTTTTTTTTTTCTTACTGATCCCTTTCCAAAGAAGTATTCAGGTATTTGTACTGAATCTTATTAATTCTGTCTTCCATTGCATCAATTCTACCCCTTTTCCCTTCCAATATTTCTAACAATTTAGTATTAATCTTTTGGATTTCTATCTGTAGATTTAGAATCATTTCTAATTTTTCATTTATTCTGTCATTTTTTTTTTCTTGTATTTTCTTCCAAAATTCTTCTAATTTTTTTATGTGTTTTCTTTGGTCTGTCTCTCAATCCTTTGAAGATACCTAAATATAATTCTTTTGAACTCTTTATCAGAGAGTTCCAATGCTGCTTCTTCTGCAGGGATGTGTTCTGAGTCTGTAACCTGTTCCCTTGTTTCTACCACTTTATTTTGCTTCTTTGTGTGGACTGTGATGGTCTGTTTTTTCTGAGGCATTGTGGTATTGTATTAAGATCTCTGTTAAT